>NC_054705.1:41071022-41123522 GCF_016097555.1 Gigantopelta aegis | reverse complement strand
CGAAACTAGTGTCAGGATTCATGTATGACCTTCGCTCTCGCTCAGGCAATACAAAAGTCCTGACACTCGTTTCGTAAAATCAGTACGATACATAAGTTCGTATAATAATCTCTATATATTCATCTTCAGTTCGGTGGATCGATTCAACTGATTGGGGTTTTTTCTCGTTCCCACCAGTGCACCACAACTGGTCGAAATCCGTGGTATGTGCTGTCGTGTCTGTGGGAAAGTGCATACAAAAGATCCCTTGCTGCATTAGGACAAATGTAGAGAGTTTCCTCTGATGACTATATGTGTCAGAATTACCAAATAGCCGATGTTCAATTTATCAATGTGCTCTACTGGTGTTGTTAAACACTACGACCTATTTTTCACTATTAGAGCCATTTTTGATAATTGAAATAAAAACAGATTTTATTGCTTAGAATAAAGCGCTTGCTCGATGCGCGGTCGGTCTGGGATCGATCCCCTCCTAGTTTTGGAGTAAAAGCTCAAATTCGAACAAAAATTATAGAGATATTCGGAAAACATGTGCTAAACTGAGACTAAATAAAATGTGTTGAGTGCGTCGTTAAATAAACTATTTGCTTCCTTCCTTCTTTCCATCTACCCTCAAAATTAGTTGTAATCCATGTAAAAATGCTTAGTGATTCGTTTGCAATCCTATAGAGCTGTTTGCTGGCAATGCAAATATGAATAAATTTTGATATCCAGATTTTGTCATTTTCGTTTAATTCAGGCAAAATCCAGCCTCCCCCCCCCCCCCCCCACACACACACAAAATGGGAGTTGTATGTATGTGGCTCTAGTCTATTTTTAAAACGGTATTTCCACATTCTATCGTCACAGACCCTTGTTTCACACTATTGTAACTTCACACAAATGTCCATTTCAAACTAGGGTGGCGGCTTTAACCCACAATAGTCGATGCGTATCTGTGTGTCGGTGTAACAGCCCAAAATATGCTCCCCGCCAAACTATGCCCGGGGTTAAAGTGGGCTAGCCTGTTTTATACACCTAACCCTAACCCTAATCCTCTTTTTTTTGTATTACTAACCTGTATACAACCTAAATAAATAAATAAATAAATAATGCTTTAAAAGAAAAGCAACTATTGCTTTCATAAAAATAAAACTATCACAGATTAGTCATTTTAGAAGATATTTCGATATTATCTAGCCAAAAAATATAAATTATGATGGCGAAAAAAAGCCTCTAGACATTGAAATACAGACTAGAGAGGTATATTCTGGGCTAGCCTGTTTTATACCCCGGGGTATATTCTGTGCTAGTCCAGTTTATAACCCGGGTATAGTTTGGCGGGGTTATATTTTGGGCTATTACACCGGAGTGCCATGAAAGTTTCATCTACAAACCTGCATTACATTTGGATAACGTTATAACAGAAAGAAAGAAAGAAAGAAGTGTTGTATTTAACGACGCACTCAACACATTTTATTTACGGTTATATGGCGTCAGACATATGGTTAAGGACCACACAGATTTTGAGAGGAAACCCGCTGTCGCCACTACATGGGCTACTCTTTCCGATTAGCAGCAAGGGATCTTTTATTTGCACTTCCCACAGGCAGGATAGCACAAACCATGGCCTTTGGTGAACCAGTTATGGATCACTTGTCGGTGCAAGTGGTTTACACCTACCCACTGAGCCTTGCGGAGCACTCACTCAGGGTTTGGAGTCGGTATCTGAATTAAAAATCCCATGCCTCGACTAGGATCCGAACCCAGTACCTACCAGTCTGTAGACCGATGGCCTAACCACGACGCCACCGAGGCCGGTCAACGTTATAACAGAGTCAAACTAAAGTTTGTGATGTTTAAATGAGAAAATACCGTCTAAAAATTACTACAGGTTGTTTCAATATCCATTACTTTTCGGACGAACGTGCGTTTTTAGAATTATGAAAAAATACATTTAGGGGTATTTAAAAAACCTAGATGACCAGAACCACTACAGGTGTACGACAACGAATATTCTAAATAATAAACTGTACCTACTTGTAATTTAAAATATCAAAAACGGCTTTAATAGTGAAAAATAAGTCGAGGTGTTTAAAAACTAGGGTCGCTTTAAACATTCATTCATTTTTGGCAGGGTAAAATAGTGTCGGCTTATTAACACTTTAAAATTATTTAAAATATTTTCATTAAATTGTCAATTTTGGCAAATTAAATGTCGTTTTTTGTGTTACTTGTATGACGAATAGCATTTTGTAGGAAACGGACCTTGGACACAAGGGTCAGCGAGTTTAAAACAAATCGTGCTATAGGCTCCTTTTCAGGTCAGCGGTTTCTTCCGGGTGGCGTGTGACCCATTTTGATTGGTTGTGTGTAATGTGTGTTACTTTCCACAAGCACATTGCATAAACGATCCGCTCTATCTGACGTCTGCTAGGGATTAATTAAACATACGATGACATTTCGTTTCTTTTTTCACAGAGACAGGAAATTTCTCCAGGTAAGTCTGTTATAATTCATTTTGATTATCTTAACGTCAGTTTGGCATGTGATAAATCTCGTATATTATACGTGGCTGTGTCGAACGAACAGGTCATGTTGACATAAAGCGATAGTAGTGCTTATGTTGATATAGTTTCGGAAATGAGATCACTTACCTGTCATGTCCCAAGCTTGTGCGAGTCGCCGGTGGCGGGCCTAGAGGGAGTTGGGGGTTGGTGAGGAGGGCTATGTTTATGGGAAAACTGTAATTTAAAATAAGGCCCGTATTTAAAAAGGTAACGTGCCGAGGTAATCATTTGATTTGGCTATACTCATATATTGGATGCACCACTCCCATAAAAATTTAAAAAACAACAACACACCTCCGCAACACCCCCCCCCCCCCCCCCCCCACCTAAAAAAAGCACAAAACAACCTGTATCCCTCTTTACTGGTTAGTAACTTACTTGAAAAATACATATCGGGATACTAATGTGTTGCGCCCGATTTCACATGGGTAGTGTCAGTTTGTGCTACAGATGTCGAGTGTGTCGGTAAAAATTACATATCAAATGATGCATTGCCGGAGTCATATCGATTTAGAATATTGTGTTGTATGGATGAAAAAAAAATGTTTTGTTTAACGACACAGCTGGAGCACATTGATGTATTAATCATCGGCTATTGTATGTCAAACATTTGAGTAATTTTGACATATAGTCTTAGAGAGGAAACCCGCTAAAAAAATAAATTCCATTGGTAGCAAAGGATCTTTTATATGTACCACTCCACATACAGGATAGCACATACCACGGCCTTTGATATACCAGTCGTGGTGCACTGGATGAAGATCACTGTGTCACACTGTGGTGTCAGTGTTAATGAAAAATGACCAGTAAAATTATGTTTTGACTTGCATTTACCAGAGAGACCGAGACAGGACGTAGCCGTGGTAAAGCGCTCGCTTGATGTACGGTCCGTCTAGGATCGATCCCTATCGGTGGGCTTATTGCTCTATTTCTCGTTCTAGCCAATGCACCACGACTGATATTTCAAAGGATGTGGTATGTGTTATCCTGTCTGTGGTTTGGTGCATTTACAAAATCACTTGTTACGAATGGAAAATTGTAGCAGGTTTCCTCTAAGACTATATGTCAAAATTACCAAATGTTTGACATCCTATTGCCAATGATTTTTCCATTAGTAGCATGGGATCTTTTGTATGCACCATCCCACAGACAGGATAGCACATACCACGGCCTTAGATATACCAGTCGTCGTGCACAGGCTGGAACGAGAAATAGCCCGATGGGCCCACCGACGGGGATCGATCCCAGACCGACCGCGCATCAGGCGAGTGCTTTACCACTGGGCTACGTCCCTCCCTCGTTTGACAAATGAATGAACAAATGTTTAACGACACCCCAGCACTACGGTAAATGCAAACAATGAATCGTTGAACAAACCAAACTTTAACTTTCACTAGAAAGTCTCTGAAAGTGCAGAGTACTCCAAAGATTGTTTTGAAGCTGTGTTCACTGGTAGCCTTGAAATTCCAATTTAATTTTGTTCTGCCCCAATTCAAACACGCTTGACAATATGCTGCAGTGAGTAATAGATGTCAGTCTCGAATTTTCACGGCTTTTAACATGTTCAACGGGCGAGACGTAGGTTGGACTATACCAATTAAAATCCCATAGGCGACCATGTTAACGTTTGTGTTTAAAAACACTATATGCAATACATCAACCAAACTATGACCCATAAATATCAGTACTACAACCCCTACCTCAAAGTATTAACTGCAGAAAAGGTACCTTCCATGGCTCATTTTCAGTATAACCAGATGTTTCGCACAAAATTTGAGTACTTTTTTTTACAGGTATCCCATACCTGTTCCAAGCACAAGGCTACTTGACACGGTGGTACTACATCAAATAAAATTGATACATTTTTAGCCGAGATGAAACTAATTTTTTTTTTACAACAAACACTCACATTTATAACCAATCACAGGAATTGTGGTGTTAACTTCTCTATCAAAAGTTCCTTGCACCTCGAACTTTGACCCAGCCGGAAATTAATTGGTTTAGTGCTACCCGTAACACCCTACAGACAGCGCAAGAAGGATGGAATAGTCTTGTGTCGTGCCAGCATCGATTCGGCCATACATAATTATTTGACGCATTCATTTATTTTAAAGAAGGACCCTCCATTTTAGTGTGAACATTGTCAGTGTACACTGAGTGTACGCTGCATTTTGGTGGAGTGGAATCATCCGAACCCTCCTTCTTTGAATTTGCGGCACATGCCCCATGCCAGTGTTGGTGTTCCCTACAATGATGTTAAATATCATATTAACCAATATATCCTTTGGACTTGGCAAAATTATTGGAAAAGTACCAGCGCTCCACCTTAGCGGTAGTTCGGGGGTAATGTGACTACTGATTCTCACTCGGACTACCAGTTGTCTAACCCTGGTAGTCCGCCGGGCTACCAAATGTTTTGGCATGTCCAGTTACTCCACAATCAAAAAGACGTGTAATGAATCGGTGTCTAAAATTCCACCTTTCATGTGCGCGCTCTCTGCTGTCAGGAGTCGAACAAGTTTCATTCTGTCAAGCCGACTCACACAGTTTGCGGATTATTTGTTTTTTTGGTTAATACCCTTATGAATGTAAAAAGAAATAACAGACAAATCCTTAATTGTATTATATTTTTAACTACAGCTCTTTACAATATAAATAATATTTACATATAGGCCTACAGAGTGTTCTTATGTTTGGATTGCTCAAGAATGTGGCAGTATCAAGTTATTTATGTCCAGCTTTGTAAAGAGATGTAAAGACATTCATTTTCAACACTGGCATGATAAAATTAACTCTTCAAATTTTCAAAGGCATATTCTTTTATAAATCTCTTTTAGAAACAGAAAAGTATATATTATATTGTCACAGTATAAGGATCAATTGAGAACTTTTCCTAAATTTAGGTGTTTGTCACATAAATTAAAAGTACGGAAAAGCAGATATAATCCAGTAATGGAAAGAAATGAAACTATCTGTTTAAAGTGTAATCTCAATCAAGTGGAATATGAATATCATTTTCTTTTAGTATGTCCATATTATGCTTTGAGTACGAAATATTTCATATCAAAATATAGTAAATCCTTCAAGAGAAAAAATTAATTTATTGATTTGTACCCAAAATATAAAGTGTATTAAAGGAATAGCCTTGTTTTTACAAATAAATCTGCCAGTTTAAATTGAATATACATGTATTGTAATTTGTACACACGTAGCGCACGATTAATCTGTTTTAAAGGTAGTTATCTTAGTCATGTGGCCTCAATAACTGAATAAATATTTTGTCTTGTCGTGTCTTGTCTTGTCTAAAATATTTACATATAATACACCTTTTGTGACACCCAATAGCCGACTTGTATTATTTTTGCTCGGGTGTCGTTAAACAGTATTTCATTCATTACAAATTGCATCGCTTGTTACTCTGGGCAGAATTTAGCCCATGGGCTACAATTAAAATGTATACGTTTTCCAACCCTGAGAGCTTCTTTTTCCCCATCCTCCAACTGAAGTGGTTTACTGGCCACGTGCCTGTTTCTTTCTCTAACATTCTCTAAACAGTAGATCTGTTTTGAAAATGTACTATACTAGTATATATATATATATATATATATATATATATATATATATATATATATATATATATATATATATATATGTATATACATACATACATACATATATACATACATATATACATACATACATACATACATACATACATATACATATACATATACATATACATATATATGAATCTGGGTATCTTTCACATTCGGGCCACCATAACAAGTTGTTGGGCTATATTTTAGATACCTTCCATTTAAAAGTTAATAAAAATCCACAAATATCAAAATATCTTTCTATCTGCTAGACATTACACATTTTAAATGTGAAATTAAACAAAGATACATTGTAGAAAAACATATGCACTTCAGTGACAAAAGTATCAATACATTCTTTACTAAGTTGTTCATGTACCATTCTCTCTTTGAAAACATAACTTGATAATTCATGTATTCGGTTATTTATTTATTTATAAGTTTGTTACACCCTCCTTGTCCCAACCACCAATAGTTCATAAGGTAAAATATGAAATCGCAGTATCTCAGAACTTTGCAAGACTGCAGAAGAAATTAATATGTTTTAAATTACCATATATATGAAATGTAAAGTATTTTTAACATTAACTACGTTTATGTACATGTGTATATGAGTTAGTGTGTGTGTGTGTGTGTGTGTGTGTGTGTGTGTGTGTGTGTGTCAGTCCTTTCTGTTTTGTTTCTTCTTTTTTAAATTTATTATTATTTTTGTTATTGTTGTTACTATTTTCTTTAAATTTACTTCTTTTTTATTATTATTTATTTATTTATACTTATTATCTTGATTCCCCTATTTACTCCCTCTTCTATAACCTAGCCTGGGAGAAACCATAACAGGTTTTTTATTATTACATTTATAAACCATTGTACTATTATTTGTTTTGTTTACATGACTTATATAGTTTATGTTTATTTATATGAAAGTTTACTTACAATCTAATAATTACGTCATACACTGGTGCTGTCCACGACTCATGCTTTATCCTCAGCATGCGTTGTCTGTCATGTAAATGAGTGACTGGAATAAATATTTCAAATAATAATAATAATAAATAAAAATATTTCTATTGGTTTATGAATAGTGCCCCTGATAATTATATTTATGCTATAGTCCGTCCCACAGGGAACGCCTTTTATCATCGTATGACCGGCCTCGGTGGCGTCGTGGTAGGCCATCGGTCTACAGGCTGATAGGTACTGGGTTCGGATCCCAGTCGAGGCATTCGATTTTTAATCCAGATACTGACTCCAAACCCTGAGTGAGTGCTCCGCAAGGCTCAATGGGTAGGTGTAAACCACTTGCACCGACCAGTGATCCATAACTGGTTCAACAAAGGCCATGGTTTGTGCTATCCTGCCTGTGGGAAGCGAAAATAAAAGATCCCTTGCTGCTACTCGGAAAGAGTAGCCCATGTAGTGGCGACAGCGGGTTTCCTCTCAAAATCTGTGTGGTCCTTAACCATATGTCTGACGCCATATAACCGTAAATAAAATGTGTTGAGTGCGTCGTTAAATAAAACATTTCTTTCTTTCTTTCTTTTATCATCTTATGAAATTTACTACAAGCTATTTATTTCTCAGCAGATTATTTTGTAATTTGCACACAAAAATAGTAATTTTGTGTTATTTCGAAAACACTTTTACTTTTCTTCTTACGTCACACCGAACTGAAATTATTACCAAAAACCCCACAATATTTTTGTATAAGGATGGGACGGACTGTACGTTTCAGAACTATCTAATCAAAACTAGGACCAGAGAAACTTTTAAAGTTTCAATGTTAAATTTTTATTTAAAATGTGTGAATTTTATAAAAATTCTGAGATAAAAAAAAGTCATTAAAAAGGGAAGTTTAGACAGATGGGGAGGGGTTAAAGAACCCCCCTGCTGCCCCCTCTGGATCTGCCGATATGGCGATATCAAGTTTTATTTTTTAATATATTCTATTTCTCGTCTGACTCAATCAAATATTTTGACAGCTCATTAGTCTAGTCCAGCACTTCCGGAACGGAATGTGATATCTAATACAGCGGAGGAATTATATTTATTTACGTCTTGTCATTTTAAAGACTTAATATTATTCATATTATGGTTGAAGCATTATTGTTTCCTCACAGCCATAGTCTCATTATTCCAACACATGCAAGATTGTTGTTTCCTCACACCCATAGTCTCATTATTCCAACACATGCAAGATTGTTGTTTCCTCACACCCATAGTCTCATTATTCCAACACATGCAAGATTGGTTTTTCCTCACACCCATAGTCTCATTATTCCAACACATGCAAGATTGTTGTTTCCTCACACCCATAGTTTCATTATTCCAAAACATGCCAGATTGTTGTTTCCTCACACCCATAGTCTCATTATTCCAACACATGCAAGAT
The DNA here is from genome assembly GCF_016097555.1 of Gigantopelta aegis. Classification (NCBI taxonomy): domain Eukaryota; kingdom Metazoa; phylum Mollusca; class Gastropoda; order Neomphalida; family Peltospiridae; genus Gigantopelta; species Gigantopelta aegis. The sequence continues at coordinate 41,114,988 of NC_054705.1, read as the reverse complement.
TGTTGTTTCCTCACACCCATAGTCTCACTATTCCAACACATGCAATATTGTTGTTTCCTCACACCCATAGTCTCATTATTCCAACACATGCAAGATTGTTTTTTCCTCACACTCATAGTCTCATTATTCCAACACATGCAAGATTGTTGTTTCCTCACACCCATAGTCTCATTATTCCAACACATACAATATTGTTGTTTTCTCACACTCATAGTCTCATTATTCCAACACATGCCAGCTTGTTGTTTCCTCACACCCATAGTCTCATTATTCCAACACATGCAAGATTGTTGTTTCCTCACACCCATAGTCTCATTATTCCAACACATGCAAGATTGTTGTTTCCTCACACCCATAGTCTCATTATTCCAACACATGCCAGATTGTTGTTTCCTCATACTCATAGTCTCATTATTCCAACACATTCAAGATTGTTGTTTCCTCACACTCACCCATAGTCTCATTATTCCAACACATGCCAGATTGTTGTTTCCTCACACCCATAGTCTCATTATTCCAACAGATGCCAGATTGTTGTTTCCTCACACCCATAGTCTCATTACTCCAACACATGTCAGATTGTTGTTTCCTCACACCCATAGTCTCATTACTCCAACACATGCAATATTGTTGTTTTCTCACACCCATAGTCTCATTATTCCAACACATGCAAGATTGTTGTTTCCTCACACCCATAGTCTCACTATTCCAACACATGCAATATAGTTGTTTCCTCACACCCATAGTCTCATTATTCCAACACATGCAAGATTGTTTTTTCCTCACACTCATAGTCTCATTATTCCAACACATGCAAGATTGTTGTTTCCTCACACCCATAGTCTCATTATTCCAACACATACAATATTGTTGTTTTCTCACACTCATAGTCTCATTATTCCAACACATGCCAGCTTGTTGTTTCCTCACACCCATAGTCTCATTATTCCAACACATGCAAGATTGTTGTTTCCTCACACCCATAGTCTCATTATTCCAACACATGCAAGATTGTTGTTTCCTCACACCCATAGTCTCATTATTCCAACACATGCCAGATTGTTGTTTCCTCATACTCATAGTCTCATTATTCCAACACATTCAAGATTGTTGTTTCCTCACACTCACCCATAGTCTCATTATTCCAACACATGCCAGATTGTTGTTTCCTCACACCCATAGTCTCATTACTCCAACACATGCAATATTGTTGTTCCCTCACACCCATAGTCTCATTACTCCAACACATGCCAGATTGTTGTTTCCTCACACCCATAGTCTCATTACTCCAACACATGCAAGATTGTTGTTTCCTCACACCCATAGTCTCATTACTCCAACACATGCAAGATTGTTGTTTCCTCACACCCATAGTCTCATTACTCCAACACATGCAAGATTGTTGTTTCCTCACACCCATAGTCTCATTACTCCAACACATGCAAGATTGTTGTTTCCTCACACCCATAGTCTCATTATTCCAACGCATACTAGATTGTTGTTTCCTCACACCCATAGTCTCATTACTCCAACACATGCCAGATTGTTGTTTCCTCACACCCATAGTCTCATTACTCCAACACATGCAATATTGTTGTTTTCTCACACCCATAGTCTCATTACTCCAACACATGCAAGATTGTTGTTTCCTCACACCCATCTTCTCATTACTCCAACACATGCAAGATTGTTGTTTCCTCACACCCATAGTCTCATTATTCCAACACATGCAAGATTGTTGTTTCCTCACACTCACCCATAGTCTCATTATTCCAACACATGCAAGATTGTTGTTTCCTCACACCCATAGTCTCATTATTCCAACACATGCAAGATTGGTTTTTCCTCACACCCATAGTCTCATTACTCCAACACATGCAATATTGTTGTTTTCTCACACCCATAGTCTCATTACTCCAACACATGCAAGATTGTTGTTTCCTCACACCCATAGTCTCATTATTCCAACACATGCCAGATTGTTGTTTCCTCACACCCATAGTCTCATTACTCCAACACATGTCAGATTGTTGTTTCCTCACACTCATAGTCTCATTATTCCAACACATGCAAGATTGTTGTTTCCTCACACCCATAGTCTCATTGTTCCAACACATGCCAGATTGTTGTTTCCTCACACCCATAGTCTCATTATTCCAACACATACAATATTGTTGTTTTCTCACACTCATAGTCTCATTATTCCAACACATGCCAGCTTGTTGTTTCCTCACACCCATCTTCTCATTATTCCAACACGTGCAAGATTGTTGTTTCCTCACACTCACCCATAGTCTCATTATTCCAACACATGCAAGATTGTTGTTTCCTCACACCCATAGTCTCATTATTCCAACACATGCAAGATTGTTGTTTCCTCACACTCATAGTCTCATTATTCCAACACATGCAAGATTGTTGTTTCCTCACACCCATAGTCTCATTATTCCAACACATGCAAGATTGTTGTTTCCTCACACTCATAGTCTCATTATTCCAACACATGCAAGATTGTTGTTTCCTCACACCCATAGTCTCATTGTTCCAACACATGCCAGATTGTTGTTTCCTCACACCCATAGTCTCATTATTCCAACACATGCAAGATTGTTGTTTCCTCACACCCATAGACTCATTATTCCAACACATGCCAGATTGTTGTTTCCTCACACCCATAGTCTCATTACTCCAACACATGCAACATTGTTGTTTCCTCACACCCATAGTCTCATTATTCCAACACATGCAAGATTGTTGTTTCCTCACACTCATAGTCTCATTATTCCAACACATGCAAGATTGTTGTTTCCTCACACCCATAGTCTCATTATTCCAACACATGCAAGATTGTTGTTTCCTCACACCCATAGTCTCATTATTCCAAGACATGCAAGATTGTTGTTTCCTCACACTCACCCGTAGTCTCATTATTCCAACACATGCCAGATTATTGTTTCCTCACACCCATAGTCTCATTATTCCAACACATGCACGATTGTTGTTTCCTCACACTCATAGTCTCATTATTCCAACACATGCAAGATTGTTGTTTCCTCACACCCATAGTCTCATTATTCCAACACATGCCAGATTGTTGTTTCCTCATACTCATAGTCTCATTATTCCAACACATTCAAGATTGTTGTTTCCTCACACTCACCCATAGTCTCATTATTCCAACACATGCCAGATTGTTGTTTCCTCACACCCATAGTCTCATTATTCCAACACATGCCAGATTGTTGTTTCCTCACACCCATAGTCTCATTATTCCAACACATGCAAGATTGTTGTTTCCTCACACCCATAGTCTCATTATTCCAACACATGCAAGATTGTTGTTTCCTCACACCCATAGTCTCATTATTCCAACACATGCCAGATTGTTGTTTCCTCACACCCATAGTCTCATTACTCCAACACATGCAAGATTGTTGTTTCCTCACACCCATAGTCTCATTACTCCAACACATGCAAGATTGTTGTTTCCTCACACCCATAGTCTCATTACTCCAACACATGCAAGATTGTTGTTTCCTCACACCCATAGTCTCATTACTCCAACACATGCCAGATTGTTGTTTCCTCACACCCATAGTCTTATTACTCCAACACATGCAATATTGTTGTTTTCTCACACCCATAGTCTCATTACTCCAACACATGCAAGATTGTTGTTTCCTCACACTCATAGTCTCATTATTCCAACACATGCAAGATTGTTGTTTCCTCACACCCATAGTCTCATTATTCCAACACATGCAAGATTGTTGTTTCCTCACACCCATAGTCTCATTATTCCAACACATGCAAGATTGTTGTTTCCTCACACTCATAGTCTCATTATTCCAACACATGCCAGATTGTTGTTTCCTCACACCCATAGTCTCATTATTCCAACACATGCACGATTGTTGTTTCCTCACACTCATAGTCTCATTATTCCAACACATGCAAGATTGTTGTTTCCTCACACCCATAGTCTCATTATTCCAACACATGCCAGATTGTTGTTTCCTCACACTCATAGTCTCATTATTCCAACACATGCAAGATTGTTGTTTCCTCACACTCACCCATAGTCTCATTATTCCAACACATGCCAGATTGTTGTTTCCTCACACCCATAGTCTCATTATTCCAACACATGCAAGATTGTTGTTTCCTCACACCCATAGTCTCATTACTCCAACGCATGCCAGATTGTTGTTTCCTAACACCCATAGTCTCATTACTCCAACGCATGCCAGATTGTTGTTTCCTCGCACCCATAGTCTCATTACTCCAACGCATGCAAGATTGTTGTTTCCTCGCACCCATAGTCTCATTACTCCAACACATGCCAGATTGTTGTTTCCTCGCACCCATAGTCTCATTACTCCAACGCATGCAAGATTGTTGTTTCCTCGCACCCATAGTCTCATTACTCCAACGCATGCAAGATTGTTGTTTCCTCGCACCCATAGTCTCATTACTCCAACGCATGCAAGATTGTTGTTTCCTCGCACCCAGAGTCTCATTACTCCAACGCATGCAAGATTGTTGTTTCCTCGCACCCAGAGTCTCATTACTCCAACGCATGCAAGATTGTTGTTTCCTCGCACCCAGTCTCATTATTCTCATTACACCCATCCAACCAACATGCAAGATTGTTGTTTCCTCGCACCCAGAGTCTCATTACTCCAACGCATGCAAGATTGTTGTTTCCTCGCACCCATAGTCTCATTACTGCAACGCATGCCAGATTGTTGTTTCCTCACACCCATAGTCTCATTATTCCAACACATGCAAGATTGTTGTTTCCTCACACCCATAGTCTCATTATTCCAACACATGCAAGATTGTTGTTTCCTCACACCCATAGTCTCATTATTCCAACACATGCAAGATTGTTGTTTCCTCACACCCAGAGTCTCATTATTCCAACACATGCAAGATTGTTGTTTCCTCACACCCAGAGTCTCATTATTCCAACACATGCAAGATTGTTGTTTCCTCGCACCCAGAGTCTCATTACTCCAACGCATGCAAGATTGTTGTTTCCTCGCACCCAGAGTCTCATTACTCCAACGCATGCAAGATTGTTGTTTCCTCGCACCCATAGTCTCATTACTCCAACGCATGCAAGATTGTTGTTTCCTCGCACCCAGAGTCTCATTACTCCAACGCATGCAAGATTGTTGTTTCCTCGCACCCAGAGTCTCATTACTCCAACACATGCAAGATTGTTGTTTCCTCACACCCATAGTCTCATTATTCCAACACATGCAAGATTGTTGTTTCCTCACACCCATAGTCTCATTATTCCAACACATGCCAGATTGTTGTTTCCTCACACCCATAGTCTCATTATTCCAACACATGCAAGATTGTTGTTTCCTCACACCCATAGTCTCATTATTCCAACACATGCAAGATTGTTGTTTCCTCACACCCATAGTCTCATTATTCCAACACATGCAAGATTGTTGTTTCCTCACACCCATAGTCTCATTATTCCAACACATGCAAGATTGTTGTTTCCTCACCCAGAGTCTCATTACTCCAACGCATGCAAGATTGTTGTTTCCTCACACCCAGAGTCTCATTACTCCAACACATGCAAGATTGTTGTTTCCTCACACCCAGAGTCTCATTATTCCAACACATGCAAGATTGTTGTTTCCTCACACCCAGAGTCTCATTATTCCAACACATGCAAGATTGTTGTTTCCTCACACCCATAGTCTCATTATTCCAACACATGCAAGATTGTTGTTTCCTCACACCCATAGTCTCATTATTCCAACACATGCAAGATTGTTGTTTCCTCACACCCATAGTCTCATTATTCCAACACATGCAAGATTGTTGTTTCCTCACACCCATAGTCTCATTATTCCAACACATGCAAGATTGTTGTTTCCTCACACCCATAGTCTCATTATTCCAACACATGCAAGATTGTTGTTTCCTCACACCCATAGTCTCATTATTCCAACACATGCCAGATTGTTGTTTCCTCACACCCATAGTCTCATTATTCCAACACATGCCAGATTGTTGTTTCCTCACACCCATAGTCTCATTATTCCAACACATGCCAGATTGTTGTTTCCTCACACCCATAGTCTCATTATTCCAACACATGCAAGATTGTTGTTTCCTCACACCCATAGTCTCATTATTCCAACACATGCAAGATTGTTGTTTCCTCACACTCACTCATAGTCTCATTATTCCAACACATGCAAGATTGTTGTTTCCTCACACCCATAGTCTCATTATTCCAACACATGCAAGATTGTTGTTTCCTCACACCCATAGTCTCATTATTCCAACACATGCCAGATTGTTGTTTCCTCACACCCATAGTCTCATTATTCCAACACATGCAATAATCTTTACTGCTGAAATTCGGGCAATCGTTAAAGGGACATACCCTAGTTTCAACCTGTGAAAATTAACACTAAGTTTAGTTGATCTACAAAAGTGTAACACATTTGGATAAAGTTACAATTGAGGGAAACGTGAGTCTGTGACTTTGAAATGGTGAAATACCCTCTAAAAATAGACTAAAACTCGACTCCATAACTGTTACGTCTTAGACGCACGTGCATTTTAAAAAATATGGGAATGCATTTTGTGATATTCAAAACACCGGGATGACCAAAAACACTTCGATGTACGGAAATGGATAATGTAAACTATAAAATCTAATTAAAGTATTATTTCAGTTATCTAAAAAGGGCTCCAATAGTAAAAAATATGTCTTAGTGTTTCAAAACTAGGGTATGTCCCTTTAAAGCCATGGAAGAGATTAATAATTCTGATGCTTTCTGATATATTTTTAATATTTTACACTCATTTTCGTGTCTCCAGGTTTTACAGTACATGGAATTGGACCAACCCTTAGTTGGGATGGCGATACGAAAGTGTTTCCTTTTTATCCATTGTCAATAAAGATGTTATCTTTTGTTGGGTACTCAGCGATGTTGGCATTTTGGGCAATGGAAAGGCAGATGTTGTTGTAAGTCTGCTTTGAATTTGATACGTGACAGTGTCGGTATCCCCATCAGTGATTTTAAATATCATATTAATATATAGTTTTGACTTGGCAAGATTATTGGGACGGTGCGATGACGGACAAGGTTCACTCTGTCAAGCCAGTCCTGGGAGAGTCACAGTCATCCTACAGGCAGTGCTGGAAGTATCCTCCTCAATGTGAACATTGTCTGTGCGCCACGTTTTCGTTGAGTGTAATCTGAAGCTGACAAGAATCGATATATTTGGCAACAGAAATATTTTGGAATCTTTTAATTTTCCACCCAGAATTAATTTTAAAGTTTTTAAAACACTTTGATTTCTATACAGGCGATATAATACCATAACGTTATCCGTTGATGTGTAACTCTGAAATGCTTTGTAAGGTCAAGGTAATCGATGGGTATTTGGCAACTGCACCTGAAATGTTTTGGAAAGATTTGTAAAATTCCAAACTACCCGAATGATGACGTTATTATTGATGGCGGCGACTTTAGTACTGTGATTTACTAAAAAAAATAACTAAAATGTTATTTTAGAAGTGTTATACGCAACTCGTGTTTTTTAATATGTAAAATATCGACCTCGTCTTACCTTACCGATCAACATAGACTATATTTTCCAATATGACGTCCTTTATTGCACGTTTCTCCACAGATTTTTACACTGTGGTTTTACATAATTATATAAATTTTGTACAAACATTAATATTCTAAGCAATAAAATGTCATTAATATTCAGTTTTACTCAATAAAAGCCTTGTTGACAGGGGACATGTTTACATGTTTATGAAGTCAGGAATGCCCCTTTAAGAGTTATGACTGTCATTTTGTAATGATGTAGAATGATGAAGAAAACACTTTAAAATATATATCTAGATGTGGTATAACGTGTTCATTAAAATTATAGATGAAATGTATGACATTTTATTTCCATCCGACACCAAAACATAATTTCCATCCGACACCAAAACTAAAGTACCTATAGAACCCAAAGGGTTAATCGGAGAAGTAAATTAGCTTTAAAAATATTACTTGATTATGAAGAAAACAGTAGTTAATCAAAGTTCCCTCATATACTTTTGATATAATGTTGCATTGATTCTGTTACATTGGCATCTTTGATTTTTATCAATGTCCGACACCAAACCTATTTAATCTTCTCTAAGTGAAAATGGGTTAATTAAGGAATGTGTTAGGCATGACATTAATGCAGCTCCTCCTTCGTCCTAACAAAACTATACTACTTTACTTCCTAATGTGAAAGAGGCGAGACGTAGTCCAGTGGTAAAGCGTTCGCTTGATGCGCGGTCGGTTTGGGATCGATCCCCGTCGGTGGGCCCATTGGGCTTTTTCTCGCTCCAGCCAGTGCACCGCGACTGACATATCAAAGGCTGTGGTGTGTGCTATCCTGTCTGTCGGATGGTACATATAAAAGATCCCTTGCTGCTAATCGAAAAAAGTAGCCCATGAAGTGGCGACAACGGGTTTCCTCTCTCAATATCTGTGTGGTCCTTAACCATATGTCCGACGCCATATAACCGTAAATGAATGACTTAAAACGAATAAAAGTGCAAAGATTCAAATTCCATCCGACATCAAAACTAGTACAGTCAAACCTGTCCTAGCGGTCACCTGTAATCAGCGGTCACCTGTCTTAAGCGGCCAACGACCACCTAAATTGGTTCCCAAATCGCTAAAATACCTGTATTAAACGGCCACATTAAATGCTTACTATTATACAAAAGAGATATTTTAACAACAGCGATAAGGTGCAGCAAATAATCGGTCTTCATACCTTCAGGAATACTAGTACCCATTCAGTCCCGACATCTCTACTGTGTATCAATTAAGAAAGTATGACTCTGCAATGCATCTAATTGCCTCTGGGCAGACTATGCTTGACATTTGTCGATTCACTTACTATGACAATACACCGCATGAAGTAGGAATTAAATAATTAAATAGAAAAAGAAAACAAATTTATTGAGAACGGTTAATTTAATACATTCCATTTGCATTTTTTTCTGTCATAAGTTGATTTATAGTCAACTGTGAAGCACACATCCGTTGATTATCAGTTCAGACGGTAATACAAGAAACAACAACAAATGTTTTAAAGACTATATATGTGGCAACCTGTAATCAGCGGCCACCTGTCTTAAGCGGCCACTCTTATCTACCCTTATATGCCCTTGACTATCTGTCCAGGTCACCCCCCCCCCCCACCCCCCCCCCCCTCAGTTATCGCGGTTGAGCTGGCTGTCCATGTCATTGAGTTATTTGTTAGAGATTAGTGTGACTGGCCTCGATGGTGTTGTGGTTAAGCCATCGAACATAAGGCTGGTAGGTACAGGTTTCGCAGCCCGGTACCAGCTCCCACCCAGAGCGAGTTTTAACGACTCAGTGGGTAGGTGTAACACCACTACACACTCGTCTCTCTCACTAACAACTAACAACTAACCCACTGTTCTGGAAAGACGGCCCAGATAGCTGAGGTGTGTACCCAGGTCAGCGTGCTTGAACCTTAATTGGATATAAGCACGACAAATAAGTTGAAATGAAATAAAAGGTTAGTGTGAGAGAAGTAGGTGTAGTGATCTTACACCGTTAAAACTCACTCTGGGTGGGTACCGGCACCGGGCTGCGAACCCCGTACCTACCAGTCGTATGACCGATGGGTTAACCACGACACCAACAAGACCGGTGTATATTAATAATTAATCTATTTATTTATCAATGCGTTCACTCATTCATAAATCCAGCTGAGACGTGTATTATTTATTTATTTTAACTTATTTTCGTGCTTATATCCAATTAAGATTCAAGCACGTTGTCCTGGGCACACACACCTCAGCTATCTGGGCTGGCTGTCCAGACCAGTGGGTTAGTTGTTAATTGTTAGTTGTTAGTGAGAGAGAAGAGGGTGTAGCGGCCTTACACCTACACACTGAGTCGTCAAAACTCGCTTTGGGTGGGAGCCGGTACCGGGCTGTGAACCCAGTACCTACCAGCCTTATGTCCGATGGCTTAACCACGACGACACCAAGGCCGGCTGTGACGCGTAAGAAACCGATTGTGTGCGAGGGTATTACCGCGGTATTACAAAGTTCATTCCGTGACACTTCTGTGTTCAAATCGGATGTACTTTGATGGTAATTACTTACCGGGTAAGTCCTGTTTAGATCACGCCATAACAATGTACACACACACAATGTCTATATATCAGGCAGTCGTTATGTGATAGTCTAAGTCGTCGCGGAGGGTTGTAAACAAGCTAAAGAGTCATACTTACCATATTTGGGTCATACAAGGAAGTCTTCCTCAAAACATAAGCGTACGAACGGGGCAGGCCTAGTGCTGGGGGGAAAAGTAATGTTAAAAAATGCTGTTTCATTGCAAAACAAAACCCTCTCAAGTTGTTTTGTTTTGGGGGTTTTTGTGTGTGTGTTTTTTGTTCCTGATTTGAACAATATCTTGTCAGTTACAGTTGTTACCGATATGTTATTTGTCTGCATGCTTAATATATATACTACTCAAAAGAATTTAAGGGTCACACGATATTTTCGACATTATTTTCTGAATGTCAATTATATTAGCTAGACCATAATGTCACGCATGGTATTGTTCCATTTTGACGAAAGTGGGTCTAAGCAACCCATAAATGAATTAAAATCCACTGTCATTGACACTGTCGACTAGTTCTAATGGCGAAAACATGCTTACATTTGCACGTAAATTAGGGCGAAAGCGAAAGGTCTGCTAAGTGCCCATAACTTGCTTTTTCACAAAGCGCTTCATTTGCACGCTTTGCATGTGTATTCCATGTTCCCAATGCTGAATTTCCGTATAATTGGAGCTTGCGTTCGTGTACGGTGCACACTAAAATTCGACAATGGTACGACGTCAACTGACTATCGAAGATCGAGGAAGGGCTATTGCTTGGCTTCAGGACGGCAATACGCAAAGAAATGTTGCTCTGAGACTTGGTGTCAGTCAGAGTGTCGTTGGCCGACTGTGGCAACGGTACCAAGCAACGAATTCTGTTCGAAATCGTCCACGTTCGGGAAGACCCCGAAGCACTACAAATAGAGAGGACCGCTACATCACCAATATGGCTCTACGTCAACGCACAACCACTGCACGCCGATTACGTGACAATCTGCGGACTGCGACTGGAACTCGAGTGTCTGATCAAACCATACGCAATCGTCTGAGAGCCAATAATCTACGCTGCTGTCGCCAGGCTGTTCGACCACCACTCCTACCACGTCACAGAACGGCCAGACGTCACTGGTGCACACTTCATCTGCGGTGGCAACGTGTTCAGTGGGGTCGAGTGATGTTCACTGACGAGTCCAGGTTTAGTCTCCAGTTCAACGACGGTCGGGTTCATGTCTACAGACGTCCTGGGGAGCGCTTCGCTGACGTTAACGTTAGACAACGTCACCGGTTCGGTGGTGGCAGCGTCATGGTGTGGGGCGGCATCTCTATCCACCACAGGACCCCCCTCTATGTGGTGGATGGCAATCTGAATGGAATCCGCTATCTGAATGAGATTATCCGGCCGTTGGTTCTCCCAGGCCTTCAGCAGATTGGCAGCGGGGCAGTTCTGCAGGATGACAATGCCAGACCCCACCGCGCCAGGGTGGTAACGGACTTTCTCAGACAACAAGGTATCGCCAGGATGGATTGGCCAGCATATTCGCCTGACTTGGCCCCAATAGAGTACGCCTGGGACGAATTAGGCAGGAGAGTTCGGGATAACCATGGCCCTCTGGCCAACCTTCATGATCTGGGTCAACTTCTTATGGCAGAGTGGCAGGCCATTCCCCAAGAGTTCTTCAGACGTCTGATCAACAGCATGAGGCAACGATGTGTCGAGTGTATTCGCGCCAGGGGTGGATTCACACACTATTAAACGAATGTTCTAATGTGTAAAATCCATGTTTGACAACCTTCAACTTTGACAGCATGTCATGTGACTTTCTTGTATACAGTGACGTTTATTTGTGGGTTTTTGTAAATATGGAACAATAAATTAAATTTTTGGTGTAGTTTACATCATCAATCTAATACACTCTGAAACTTGTTTGGTTATAAATTTTTGACCCCTAAATTATAGAAGACGGGACGTGGCCCAGTGGTAAAGCGCTCGCTTGATCCGCGGTCGGTTTGGGATCGATCCCCGTAGTAGGGCCCATTGGCCTATTACTCGGTCCAGCCAGTGCACTACGACTAATATATCAAAGACCGTGGCATGTGCTATCCTGTCTTGAGGATGGTGCATATAAAAGATCCCTTGCTGCATTAGGACAAATGTAGCGGATTTCCTCTGATGTCTGCGTGTCAAAATTACCAAACATCCCATAGCCGATGATTAAATAATCAATGTGCTCCTGTGGTATCGTTAAACAAAACAAACAAACACGCTTAATATAGATGACATAACATTTATATAAGAAAATATCAGCGAAATACCCATTGCACTATTTATTCCTGTCGGTATATAGCATTTGAGGAAAGGCAAAACATCGCCAAGGCGTTTCCAGAAATGACCACATGCCTGTTTAAATATGGAGGTTGCCATGCTCGTCAAAAATCATCTGAAGCCGACAAGAAACAATATATTTGAAAACAAAAATATTTTGGAATCTTTTAAATTACACTCAGAATTAATTTGAAAGTTTTTGAAACAGTTTGATTTCTAGACAAAGTCTTAAAAGATACTTACCTTGAGTTTTGTATTGTACACAATTTCTAAATATTCAAGTTTACTTTGATATTTGTATTGTGTTTTACTCCCACAGCTCTTTACACAGTGTTTTACACAATTATACAATTTTTATTTTTAATGAAAAGAATCATACCTATGGACTTTCTTTGTTTGACACCCAACGGCCGATCGTTATTTTTGTGCTAGGGCGTCGATAAACATACATCCATTGAAGTTTGTTTTGTTTAACGACACCACTGGAGCACATTGATTAATTAATCATTGGATATTGGATGTCAAACATTTGGTAATTCTGACTCGTAGTCAACAGAGGAAACCTGCTATATTTGTTCTAATGCAGCAAGGGGTCTTTTATATGCCCAGGACAGCGTGTTTGAACCTTAATTGGATATAAGCAGGAAAAATCAGTTAAAATGAAATAAAAGGTTAGTGTGAGAGAAGTAGGTGTAGTGATCTTACACCGTTAAAACTCACTCTGAGTTGGAGCCGGTACCGGGCTGCGAACCCTTTACCTACCAGTCGTATGACCGATGGGTTAACCACGACACCAACAAGACCGGTGTATATTAATAATTAATTAATTTATTTATCTATGCGTTCACTCATTCAGATATCCAGCTGTGACGCGTATTATTTATTTATTTTACCTTATTTTCGTGCTTATATCCAATTAAGGTTCAAACACGTCGTCCTGGGCACACACACCTCAGCTATCTTGGCTGTCTGTCCAGGACAGTGGGTTAATTGTTAATTGTTAGTTGTTAATGAGAGAGAAAAGGGTGTAGCGGCATTACACCTACACACTGAGTCGTCAAAACTCGCTTTGGGTGGGAGCCGGTACCAGGCTGTGAACCCTGTACCTACCAGCCTTATGTCCGATGGCTTAACCACGACGCCAGGTCAGGTCATAGGGTTTTACGTGCACATTCAGAACAAGCTGTTGTAGCGCACGCCTGTCATGGGCACAAGAGCCGGCCTGGGGGGTGGGGGTGGAGAGGCAGGCCTAGTGCTAGGGAAAAAGGTAATATTAAAAAAATGTGTTTTATTGCAAAACAAAACCCCCTTAACGGCCACTCGTGAATTATTTTCCATATAAGCAACTCGTGAGATAAATGTATCTAACGGCCACTCGTGTAGTATTCTCTATATAAACAACTCGTTCTAAGATAAATGTATCTAACGGCCACTCGTGTAGTATTCTCTATATAAACAACTCGTTCTAAGATAAATGTATCTAACGGCCACTCGTGAATTATTTTCTATATAAGCAACTCGTGAGATAAATGTATCTAACGGCCACTCGTGTAGTATTCTCTATATAAACAACTCGTTCTAAGATAAATGTAACTAACGACCACTCGTGTAGTATTTTCTATATAAACAACTCGTTCTAAGATAAATGTATCTAACGGCCACTCGTGTAGTATTTTTTATATTAGCAACTCGTGAGATAAATGGTATCTAACGGCCACTCGTGTAGTAATCTCTATAATATAAACAACTCGTTCTAAGATAAATTTATCTAACGGTCACTCGTGTAATATTTTCTATATTAGCAACCCGTGAGATAAATGGTATCTAACGGCCACTCGTGTAGTATTCTCTATGTAGCACATGAACGAGTTTTTGTTTTGCAGTAACACAGACACACGCTGAGAGTCTTCTACCCCTATTCAGTTGACAGTGGCGTAGCGAGGGGGGGGGGGGGGGGGGGGGGGGGGGGGGTCAGTGGCTTTTTTACTGTATTAAGTTTGATCAAATCAAACATATATACATACATAGTGTGGGTTCCTCCCCCCCCCCCATAAAAAAAAAAAAAAAAAAAAAAAAAAAAAAAAAAAAAAAAAAAAAAATCATGGATACGTGAGACGGGTAGCGGCCACTCGGCTACAAATAAAGTTGATCTTTGTGTTAACATTACTTGGTATGAAAATATTAGGCTTTCGTGACCAAAGAAAGGCATCGTTTGTCACGCTCCTCGGTAATAGGACATTCTTTGACATGCAAAATAGGGCGCGAGGGTAATACGATACGATCTGGACCACGTGAATGTTAGCTGTTGAATCGTTAGATCACGAAGCAGTCAAATCGATTGTTCGTACTAGAGTGCACGTAGGCTACACCTGTCTGGGTGTTTATTTTAAAGGGACACTCCTGAGTTTGCTACAATTTTTCAGATGTTATCGACTAATAGAGGCTTTTTAACGATTGTAATTACATATCAAATATATTTGTCTGCATAAAATATTACTGGCTGTATATTAAACGTGTTTCTGATCGTTCTAATATTTGTACTAGGTTATATTTCATTTTATTTCCTAAAAACAATTTTTTCGTACGTACGAAATTATTTGAAGACAAAATCCAGTTTGGGCTTCTTACAAATATTAAGACGATCAGAAACACACTGAATATACAGACACTGATATTCTAAACAAGAAAATATATTTAATATGCAAGTTTAATCGTAGAAATATTTTATTAGTCGGAAACATCTTACAATGCAGCAAACTCAGGCATGTCCCTTTAAAGTGTATACACTATCAGTTTATACAGGTGTTCATGGGTATACATGTAGGTACACAGCTACATAGGGGTGAATGAATTCAATGAATGAATGAATGAATGAATCTTTAACAACAACACAGCATACAAAAAGTACACGTCTGCTGTTGGGTGTCAAACAAAAGTAAGCATATGAATATTATTATTTGCATTAAGGAAGAGTTTGTTTTATTTAACGACACCACTAGAGCACGTTGATTAATTAATCATCGGTTATTGAGTGTCATACATTTGGCAATTCTGACTCGTAGTCATCAGAGGAAACCCGCTACATTTATATTTATATTCAAAACAGGGCTCCAACTTTAGAATCTGTCTCCCATGCTAATTTTATAAAGAATTGTCATGGCTGAAACAGCCGACCGAGGGCAATTTTGGGCCACCCTATGATTTTTTTTTTTTTTTTAAGTGACATTTGCAGCAAATAAACGTGACTGAAAAGTTATTTTGCTGTATGTAGACGCATTTGTGTGTGTGCGTGGGTGGTGGTGTTCTGGGGAAAAGGAAAATGTTTTATTTAACCCACTGTCGCCACTTCATGGACTACTCTTTTCGCTTAGCAGCAAGGGTTCTTTTATATGCATAAGGGTAGTACATGTCACGGCCTTTGATATACCCGTCGTGGTGCATCGAGCGAGCGCTTTGCCACTGGGCTACGGTGTTCTAGGAGGTCGAGTTGTGTTCAGGTGTCGTGAAATATCAGTTCGTTAATCAGACGCATGTACAGGTAGGTTTCCAGGGTCGGACACTCCCCACCCCCTCAAGTAGAGCATAATCGACCCCCCACCCCACCCCGACCATAAATTTCGCTAATCACAATTTAGACATCCCCTAAAACCAAATCACTGCAGACGAGCCTGTTAATTGAACAGTATTCATTCATATTATTCAGTTACATAATTATATATTCAGTTACAGTATATTATACTATTATCTTTCTCGTTGGGTTTTTCAGATACGATACACAGGCAACCATAACGAAGCTGAAACAAAAACGAGGCTAAACGCAATCACAAAGAAACAACCAGAACGAGAGACCACGAAGAATCATAACGAGGTTGAAGCAATCACAACGAGGCTAAACTCAACCACAAGGAAACCAGCACGTGTATAAAAACAACCAGAACGAGACCACGAAGACATTTGGACTACTGGTGCTCCCTTGCACTTGCCAGTGCAGGCGTCCCTTCTGTACCCCCCCCCCCCGCCCCCCAACTCTTTCCTGTCCTGGACAGAGAGATCCGTCCAAGGCCGTTCCCTGTGCCTAGTATAGGCGTGCGCTACAACAGCTTGCTCTGAATGTGCACATAAAGTCTTTCACTTCACTTCACTTCTGACCACGAAGAATCATAACGAGGCTGAAAGCATCTACAAAGAGACTACACACAACCACATCGAGGCAGAATGAAGTTTGAAAAACGAGGCAATGATACCGCACGTTGGCACAGTTATAATCTATTCGGCTATAGAAATTGGCCAAATTGAGAGCACTGAAGAACACGTCGTAGTGTTTCTTTGTCGGCACATTCATAATCTATTCGGTTACAGAAATTAGTCAAATTGAGAGCACTAACAAAAACAAGTGTGTGTTTCTTAAATCCCAACAGCAATCTATGTATATGCTTAAGACAACAACGCAGATTCAAGATTCTTCTTAGAAATGCATACAATTTAAAACAAAAGAATTTGCGGTGCTACCAGTTTTGACTATATTGACAATACAATGCATTGAACTCGACTACTTCGCAGTAATCTGTACACACCCACAACCCCCGACATGGGGTCTGGCGCAATGTATTATGGAAATAGTTTGGTCTGACAAAAAATCATTTATCAAGGTTCATCAATCCTGATTAATGAGAAACGTGTATTGAATGAATTTGTTAAAATATGCATACAAACACGATGAATGTTTTGAAGCGAGCGTGCAAAATGCTTGTTGGCACAATGAAATATAACTGAGACAATCCCACTAAACTATGTACAATAATATAACAAATGAATTATCAACATCAGTGGGGATAAAAACAGTTTGGTTAGCATTTGGCACAATGAAATATAGCTGAGAAAACCCCGCTAAGTTATGTACTATAACATAACAAAGAAATTATTACCATCAGTGGAGTGAGAAACAGTTTGGTTAGCAGTTGGCACACGGAAATATAGCTGAGCAAATCCAACTAAATTATGTATTATAACATAACAAAGAAAGTATTACCATCAGAGTTAGCATTTCCTGAATCAGAAGTTTTACATTATGACATGACGGATTTTGTTTGGGAGAATTTGGAAATTAATTTCTGCATAGCAATCACTTGATAACAAACTACGTTATGAATGACAACACGCCAAAGGATCATTACCTGTTGCAATCAGTGGCGCGATGTGTGTTAGTTGTGTGTGTGTTGGTCATAGAGTCGTGTGGGTGTTACAATAATGGAAATCCATCATCATCATCATTACCAGAACCATCAGCTTTGAAAGACAGCCCACCCATCATCGACACAAACCTAATCATCATACTATTCGCTGTGACGATTGCCTTGCTGCTGACGATTGCATTGATTTGTGTTTTGAGATGGTGTTACAAGAAGAATTGCAAATCGCGTTGTCCAAACAACAGCCCAGAAAGTATTCCAGGTGCATCGTTGAACGTGCGTGGCAACATTTGCTGTGATAGACACAGACTGCATTGCTTGTGCGAACAGCTTGGTCATGACCAACTGGGATCTGTTCCTGAGAACTTAGCATCTCATTTTCCTCATCCACCACAAGGACAATCCCCTTATGTTTTATCACAACCGCAGAACCCGATTCTTCACCATGAGGCTCATACATCGAGACTAACTCCATTTGTAATAGAAACACACCCAGAGACTGTGATTCCTCATCATGAGCTTCCTGCATCCAGAACAGCTCCATTTACAATAGACCATTCACCTGTAAACAGACGAGCTGTGGTGGGCCCAAATGTCGCCTTCCATGACAGAACAAATAACCAATGTGTTGATGGACAGAGTAATCGTTCTTCGTACCCCAACAACGACATCCTGTCACGTCTGAGCAATGAGTCTCTAAGTCTAGTCAGTCCGTTCGAGGGCAGCATGCAAGAACTGCAGATTCCCACGGAGAGAAGTGTCGTGCGACAGGTATCGGGAAAGCTCCTAGCTTACATCACACACGAAGTCGATTCCAGCGGAGATTCCCTCATCCTGGATGACATGGGTGTCTCGCTTCACATCCCACGTAATGCTGTGCCCGTGGGCAAGAAATACCCAATAACGCTGGCTTTAAACTGGGACATCTCTGACGCCCCGCCTCTGGACAGTTCCCAGGCGCAGGTGAGTCCCGTCATCTACTGTGGTCCTCACGGACTGAAGCTGGACAAGCCATGCATACTTAGCTACAAACACTGTGCGTACGATCCCCAAAACATAAAGATTTTGGTCAGCGAGTCGGAGATACTGACTGGTGAAAAGGGCTGGAAGCCGCTGTGCGGTGCCAAGGAAGAGGGCCGAAAGTGCGTCGTCACGGAAGACGAGTGTTACGTCCGATTGGACCACTTCAGTCTTATCACGAGCACCCAATCGGCCGTCGATGGGAATCCTGGGAAGAAATGGCTGCAGGTGGCAGTGTTCGCTTCCAGTCTCGTCTCGTCCATCAGCCATTACCAGATCAGGGTTTATTTCTTCAACAAGACGCCCTGCAACCTGCAGTGGGCAATCTACCATGAGGCTAAGTTCGGCGGAAAACTAGCCTGTCCCGAGAAAACATTTCTGTTCAGTGGAGCGGGCGAGGATATGCAGCTGAAGCTCCATTACCTTTCAGACTATTGGGTCCCCGTGGACGAGAACGGAGTGGAGACGGTGTCTTTCCTCCAGATCTGGCACAACAAGTGTCCTCACGCAGCCATGTGCTTCAAGCGATCGTCCAGTCGTCGGAAAGACCCGCAACAAGAGGCAGCAGTGCAGGTTCGCATGGATGAAATAAACATCCACTTCCTCATGTACCAGAACCAGCAGGAGAACACGGTGGAGAAGATCATCATACACATGGTAGAGGATAAGACTATTCAAGATATATCGGACCTGACACCCACAAAACAGGTGACGAACATCCGAGTAGAGTCGTCTTCGCCTTCGGGCTCTTCCAGTTCTCCCATCGTGATTCTGTCTTCCAGTCCAGGCACTGTCCGCGGGCAACGCGATGACCAGCAGCAACACCTCGACCTGGACGAGATCCAGCGTTCACTGAGCGAAAAGCAGACGATCCCGATGCTCCTGAAGCACCAGCTCATCCTCATGCTTGATCCTCGGTGTACGTTCCACCACGATTGGCGGGAGTTGGCGGCGCGGTTGGGTCTGGACAGAGTCATCCCATTCCTGGAGGACAAATACAGCCCGACGTCCATCATCCTCCAGCACATGGAGAACAAGGGCAAAACTCTGCTGGAGCTGTACAATATACTCAAACAAATGGAAAGGGAAGATGCGGCGAGTTTTGTGGAGAAATATCTGAGGAATCCACCAAACCGTTCCCCCGTCGAGTGTGATGCCAGTTAAGAGGAAATCTAGTAAATCTGCTGGCTATGTAGACTAGACTAAGTCTTAAGCGCATGGACAGAGAAGATATGATGAGGTTTTTTTGGGAAATATCTCATGAATCCACCAAACTGTTCCCACGCCGAGTGTGATGCCAGTTAAAGGATGTCTATTGAATCTGCTGGTACAGTACATTATCCTCAAGTACATGGAAAGGAAAGAAGCAGTGAGCTTTGTGGAGAAATATCTAATGAATCCATCAAACCGTTTCCCGTCGATTGTGATGCCAGTTAAAGGATATCTAGCGAATCTGCTGGATAGGTACACTAGTCTCAAGGACATGGAAAGAGAAGATGTGATGAGCTTTATGGAGAAATATCTAATGAATCCACCAAACCGTTTCCCCGTCGAGTGTGATGCCAGTTAAAGGATATCTAGCGAATCTGCTGGATAGGTACACTAGTCTCAAGGACATGGAAAGAGAAAATGCGATGAGTTTTGTGGAAAAAATATCTCATGAATCCACCAAACCGTTCCCACTTTGAGTTAGTAATGAATCCGCTGGCTATGTAGACTAGTCTTAAGGGCATGGAAAGAGAAGATGTGATGAGTTTTGTGGGAAAATATCTCATAAATCCACCAAACTGTTCCCACGCCGTGTGTGACGCTTATTGTAGGAAATATTGTGTAAAAATACCCTTTGCTCGAACTGTACACTGTTCTCAAGGACGTCGAAACGATGTAGCGAGCTTTGTGGGGAAACTCCATCATTTCATTTCAACTTGTTTTCGAGCTTATATCCAATTAAGGTTCAAGCAAGCTATCCTGGGCATACACACACGCATTTGGGAACCACCTGAACACTACCACCAAGGCCGGTACAGTTGATAATTTCCACTAGCTCAAACTAAAAACTCACTAGCAAGGTCTGATGCTAGCCACACTCAATGAAAGAATGGTTTTGGAAGGTTCATAATCAGATCTCTACTCGACAGTGGAACACGATTTGATGGGAATTTCACTGGCCTCGGTGGCGTCGTGATATAGCTATCGAACATAAGGCTGGTAGGCAGTGGGTTCGCAGCCCGGTACCGGCTCCCACCCAAAGCGAGTTTTAACGACACAGTGGGTAGGTGTAAGACTACTACACCCTCTCCTCCCTCACTAACCCACTGTCCTGGACAGGCAGTTCAGATTGCTGAGGTGTGTGTCTAGGACAGAGTGCAGAACCTTAATTGGATATAGGCACGAAAATACGTTGAAAAAAAAAAAAAAATCGACTGTATTACTATAATACATAAGACACTATAAGACAAATCTTCTGTGAGGGCTATAGTGACTTTCTCAAACATTTGTTGAATACTGCACAAAGTGCTATCTCCAGAAGTTTTGTTTCTGAATTTGGCTTTGTAGATGTGAATGTTCCTTTGGCCGAGCGGTTTAGATCCTGGCGCCGAATTCACAAACACACTTAAACTGATTGTCATTTGCTGCCTTTGTAATATGATTTCGAATTAGGACGGCTTTTTAACGATTACCTAATGTTAAAGGGACATTCCTGAGTTTGCTGCAATATTTAAGATGTTATCGACTAACAGAGACTTTTTAACGATTGTAATTACATATATATTTTTCTGCATAAAATATTACTGGCTGTATATTAAACGTGTTTCTGATCGTTCTAATATTTGTACGAGGTTAAATTTCATTTTATTTCCTAAAATATATGTTTTCGTACGTACGAAATTATTTGAAAACAAAATCCAGTTTTGGCTTCTTACAAATATTAAGACGACCAGAAACACATTCAATATACAGACACTGACATTCTAAACAAGAAAATAAATTTAAATGAATATTCCTGTTTAGAACATAAATGGCTGTATACCCATTGCATTTACTGTCAAACTAGTGGACCCATTCTCTAATGTCAAATGTCATGTGAGTCGGTGCAGTGGGTTCGATTCCAGTTAGTAGACACTGTGTTTTTTAACTGTAGGTTTCAGCCCACCCTACCCCATCGTGAGTGGCACCCGTCATAAGTAGATTAAGTTTGATTATTAATCATCAGCTATTATATTTCAACCATTAGGTGATTTTTACATGTAGTCTTAGAGAGGAAACTCGCTACAATTGTTCCATTAGTAGCAAGGAATATTTTATATGCATCATCCCATAGACAGGGTAGCACATACCACGGACGTTGATATACCAGTCGTGGTGCCCGTCATGATTAGAAGGCGGGGTGCAGAAATGAGCTTGAATGGAAGCAAAATAAGCGGAGGAAATGTAGGGCAGAGGGTAAAGAGTATATAAATGTCCACAAGAAAACCATACCGGAGAGGAAAACTGGTCATAGGTGCATATAAGTACTGCGGTACTGACTTGTGGCATGCACATGGTCTAAGTTAATACCCTCTTGTCTTGACGCAGACCTAGGTCAAGCTACTGTCCTGTTAGTAACAATCCATGGCGTTTCGCTCCCACGCCTGTTCACCCCACAACAATTCGGCTACTTACAGGGACAGACCCTAGTTTCAACCCGTGAGTTTAGTTAATCTACACACCTGTAACACTTTTGGATAAAGTTACAATAATTGAGTGAAACGAGTCTGTGACTTTGAAATGGTGAAATAACCTCTAAAAATAGACTAAAACACGACTCCATAACTGTTACTTCTCAGACGCACATGCATTTTTAACAATACGAGAAATACATTTTATGATATTAAAAACACCATGATGACCAAACACACTTCCAATGTATGGAAATTGATAATCTAAACCATAAAATCTAAGTAGAGAATAATTTCATTTATCAAAAACAGCTATAATAGTAAACAATATGCCTTAGTGTTTAAAAACTAGGGTATGTCCCTCTAAAACAATTAGTTGGTTATCGTACCCGCCCGCCCCATGAAAAATGCCCCACCCACCATGTTGGTTTTTTTTTTTTGTTATTTATTTTGTTATTTTGTTATTTTTTCAATTTAAAAACACCGTTCTAACTGTTCAGTTTCGATTCGTGGTGCGCAGTTCGGACATTTCAGAATTAGAATTAGCGCATATCTACATTTAATTAACATGTTGAGGTTATGGGACGGGATTCTTATTATTGTTATTTAATAAGTAAAAACCTACACGGGACAGAGCTGTACGAAATATATAGCTGTGATAATATCAGATGTTCGCAAACATTTCAGCTAAACCGTACCCCATCAAGAGTGGCGCCCATCATCAGTAGGGTTATCAATACGGAGCACGAGCCTGGACTAGCAAATGTCATGTGAGTCGGTACAGTAGGTTCGTGGGTTCGAATCCTGCCAGGTGACACTTTGTGTTTTTGACTATAAATGTAGAACCATCTGTCTGACACAATTTACCCATTAGCAGAGACTATTTGGGGTTTTCTGGGTTTGATTGTTTTTTGTTTTTTTTTTTTTTTGTTTTTTTTTTTACAATCTACAGGACCGGCGGCACGACGGAAGCAAGTAAACATTGGGGGGGGGGGGGGGGGGGGGGGCGCGATGGGTTCGGGTTATGCTAGCCCGTAATATTTTGAGAACTAGATGTTTAGAAATGTAATTTCCTGCATTCGTTTAGTAAAATTCATCTCTGCCTTAAGATTTACTACCAATAATATTTTTTATTCAGAATTATTGGGGGGGACTACAGTCCCCCACCACCCCCCAACTGCTCCGCCGTGACTGACCGTGGGGGTGTTTACTGTCGGTACAAAACACGTATCTTACAGATCGGCTGACAATATGACACTTTAAAATAAAACAGACACTTTTAAACCTCAAAAGATACTTTTAAAATAAAAAAGAACCCTTTTTTTTAAAAAAGGCACGTTTAATCAACAAAGGACACTTTTAAACTAAATAGGCCACTTTGAAAAAATAAAAATATATAAATAAAAAGGGCACTTTCAAATTCCAAAGAACACCTTAGAACTAAAAGGGGAACTTTTAAAGTAGGCACGACTCAAAATGTCTGACAGTATATATTCATAAACGAACTTAAGTACTTTAATACAATGTAGAGTAGTACTTTTAGTAGTCGTTTGGACAAAAATGGATACTTGAAAAGGGCCAACACGTCATGATCATGCAACGATTCTATCATCTCTCTGTCTCCCTCTTTCTCTCCCATAAAAATGGATGAACGGCCTATTTATGTGTAAAGAAATACATACTTATATTTAAAACAAGTGGAGTTGTTTATTTATTTTTTCACACACGCACACACATATATATATACAAACAATTCTAAGGTGCCTGTTATTAGTGAGATGTATTGGAACCGAGGAACACTTGATCGTAGAATCGCTACCTGTCGGTTACCTGTTTGGGTTATTTCCACATGCAGCCGAGCGCTCTACCGACTAAGCTAATCTCGCCATCATAATAACAACCGTGACTATAGCAGTATATTTTGTGTGCACTTGAGAAGCTCTCAAATTTCGTCGTCACTCGGCGATGTACCGTTACGCATGTTGAATTTTAAGTAAGTAAACATGCTTTGTGCGAAGTCTATTCGTTATTTGGGAAAGCCGGTATTCAGAATGAAAGGAGTGCGCTTTTGTTAGCGAACAATGTTCAACATTTCAAGGCAGATAATTGTATTGAATTGAGTTTCTCCAAAAAACTTGTGTTTGGTGTTGAAACATGTTACACGTCTCTGAGGCGAGACTGGGGATGGGTGGGTTTAATGTAATCCATATATCACGACTGCATTGGCTTGTATAATGGGGTGGTGGGGGTGGGGTGCGGGGGTGGGGTGTGGGGGCGGACCAGGGCCCCGTTCCACGAAGCGATCTTAGCGCTAAGATCACCTTAAGTGCGCAAGGTAGTTATGCACGTTTAAAGGTGAGGGCGGAATTTAGGTCAGTCGGTTGACTGCTCGCGTCGCAGGATCGAATCACGTCGGTGGATTCATTCAACTGATTGGGTTTTTTTCTCGTTCCAACCAGTGCACCACAACTGGTAAAAAAAAGAAGAGAAAACGTTTGTTTTGTATAACGACACCACTAGAACACATTAATTTATTAATCATTGGCTACTGGATGTCAAACATTTGTTAATCTCGACATATAGTCTAGCAAAAGATATTTTATATGCACAGCCTTTGAGATATGGCCCACTGACTGGGGTCGATCCCAGACCGACCGCGCATCAACCCACTGGGTTACCCCCCCCCCCCCCCCCCCACACACACACACACCTGGTCAAAGGCCGTTGTATGTGCTCACCGGCCTCGGTGGCGTCGTGGTTAGGCCATCGGTCTACAGGCTGGTAGGTATTGGGTTCGGATCCCAGTTGAGGCATGGGATTTTTAATCCAGATACCGACTGGTAGGTGTAAACCACTTGCACCGACCAGTGATCCATAACTCGTTCAACAAAGGCCATGGTTTGTGCTATCCTGCCTGTGGGAAGCGCAAATAAAAGATCCCTTGCTGCCTGTCGTAAAAGAGTAGCCTATGTGATCACAGCGGGTTTCCTCTTACAAACAGTGTCAGAATGACCATATGTTTGAGGTCCAATAGCCGATGATAAGATAAAAAATAAATAATCAATGTTCTCCAGTGGCGTCGTTAAATAAAACAAACTTTACTTTTTTTTTGTATGTGCTCTCCTGTCTGTGGCATTAGGACAAAATGTTGCGTGTTTCCTCTGATGTTTGATATCCAATAGCCGATGATTAATTAATTAATGAGCTCTAGTGATGTTAAACAAAACAAACTGTTTAAAAGTAGAACTTGGCGCTAAGATCGCTTCATGGAGCGGGGCACAGGTCTTTATGCCCCCCCCCCCCATCCCCCTCCCCCTGATGACGTACTAGATACAAGAGATAACGTGGGATATCATGCGTAACTGGGTAGGCGCCTGGTCCCTTTTCGATAATTGTGTTATGTGACGAATGCACGTAAATACATGAAGCGTCTCGCTAGTCTAAATTATTCTATGAATCAGTATGCAATAATAATAAAAAAAATAAAAAAATAATAATGATAAAAAACCCCACAAGCATTATGATAGTACAACTTGATCTGCAAAAGTACATGATAAAGCAATACACAAAATGTTAACTCAGTATCTGAAGGCTTTGTGAAAAATTATTCCGCAAATCTTTTTTTAACATCTCCTAAGTTCAAGGGCCATAACTCCGTCAAAAATGGGTAAATCGCCATGAAAGTCAAACTTGATCTGTACCAGTACACGATAAAGCTACACACAAAATGTCAACATCTCAAGGCTTTCTTAAAAAAACCCCCAAAAAACTAAACAAACAACCACCATCCGGAAAGCTATATGTGAGACAGACGGACAGAAGAACAGAGATGAAATCTTAGTCCCCTCCGTTTGGACTGGTAAGGGACTATTAATATATATATATATATATATATATATATATATATATATATATATATATATATATATATATATATATATATTTTTTTTTTTTTTTTTTTTTTTTTTTTTTTTTTTTTTTTTTTTTTTTTGGTGGCGTCGTGGTTAAGCCATCGAACATAAGGCTGGTAGGTACAGGTGTTCGCAGCCCTGTACCGGCTCCAACCCAGAGCGAGTTTTAAGGACTTAAGACCACTACACCCTCTTCTCTCTCACTAACCATTAAACACTAACATACTGTCCTGGACAGACATCCTAGATAGCTGAGGCGTGTGCCCAGAACAGTGTGCTTGAATCTTAATTGGATATAAGCACGAAAATGGAGTAATGTGAACATCTGCAATAGCGATGAAATACCCTAAGGGAGAATGCAAAGGAAAGGAATGTTTGTTTAACGACACCTCGGTACATTTTAAACTGGCTATATGGTGTGGTTATTTGAACACTTGGTCTAGATAGTGAGAGAAAGGAAAGGAATGTTTGTATAACGACATCTCAGTACATTTTAAACTGGCTATATGGTGTGGTTATTTGAACACTTGGTCTAGATTGTAAGAGAAAGGAAAGGAATGTTTGTATAACGACATCTCAGTACATTTTAAACTGGCTATATGGTGTGGTTATTTGAACACTTGGTCTAGATTGTAAGAGAAAGGAAAGGAATGTTTGTATAACGACACCTCAGTACATTTTAAACTGGCTATATGGTGTGGTTATTTGAATACTTGGTCTAGATAGTGAGAGAACGGAAAGGAATGTTTGTATAACGACACCTCAGTACATTTTAAACTGGCTATATGGTGTGGTTACTTGAACACTTGGTCTAGATAGTGAGAGAACGGAAAGGAATGTTTGTATAACGACACCTCAGTACATTTTAAACTGGCTATATGGTGTGGTTATTTGAATACTTGGTCTAGATAGTGAGAGAACGGAAAGGAATGTTTGTATAACGACACCTCAGTACATTTTAAACTGGCTATATGGTGTGGTTTAACGACACCTCAGTATATACTACTCAAAAGAATTTAAGGGTCAAAAATGTATAACCAAATAAGTTTCAGAGTGTATTAGATTGATGATATAAACTACACCAACATTTTTATTTATTGTTCCATATTTACAAAAAAACACAAATAAACGTCACTGTATACAAGAAAGTCACATGACATGCTGTCAAAGTTGAAGGTTGTCAAACATGGATTTTACACATTAGAACATTCGTTTAATAGTGTGTGAATCCACCCCTGGCGCGAATACACTCGACAGATCGTTGCCTCATGCTGTTGATCAGACGTCTGAAGAACTCTTGGGGAATAGCCTGCCACTCTGCCATAAGAAGTTGACCCAGATCATGAAGGTTGGCCGGAGGGCATGGTTATCCCGAACTCTCCTGCCTAATTCGTCCCAGGCGTTCTCTATTGGGGCCAAGTCAGGCGAATATGCTGGCCAATCCATCCTGGCGATACCTTGTTGTCTGAGAAAGTCCGTTACCACCGTGGCGCGGTAGAGTCTGGCATTGTCATCCTGCAGAACTGCCCCGCCGCCAATCTGCTGAAGGCCTGGGAGAACCAACGGCCGGATAATCTCATTCAGATAGCGGATTCCATTCAGATTGCCATCCACCACATAGAGGGGGGTCCTGTGGTGGATAGAGATGCCGCCCCACACCATGACGCTGCCACCACCGAACCGGTGACGTTGTCTAACGTTAACGTCAGCGAAGCGCTCCCCAGGACGTCTGTAGACAGAACCCGACCGTCGTTGAACTGGAGACTAAACCTGGACTCATCAGTGAACATCACTCGACCCCACTGAACACGTTGCCACCGTAGATGAAGCGTGCACCAGTGACGTCTGGCCGTTCTGTGACGTGGTAGGAGTGGTGGTCGAACAGCCTGGCGACGGCAGCGTAGATTATTGGCTCTCAGACGATTGTGTATGGTTTGATCACACTAGAGTTCCAGTCGCAGTCCGCAGATTGTCACGTAATCGGCGTGCAGTGGTTGTGCGTTGACGTAGAGCCATATTGGTGATGTAGCGGTCCTCTCTATTTGTAGTACTTCGGGGACTTCCCGAACGTGGACGATTTCGAACAGAATTCGTTGCTTGGTACCGTTGCCACAGTCGGCCAACGACACTCTGATTGACACCAAGTTTCAGAGCAACATTTCTTTGCGTATTGCCATCCTGAAGCCAAGCAATAGCCCTTCCTCGATCTTCGATAGTCAGTTGAAGTCGTACCATTGTCGAATTTGGAGTGCGCACCGTACACGAACGCAAGCTCCAATTATACCGAAATTCAGCATTGGGAACATGGAATACACGTGCAAAGCGTGCAAATGAAGCGCTTTGTAAAAAAGCAAGTTATGGGCACTTAGCAGACCTTTCGCTTTCGCCCTAATTTAAGCATGTTTTCGCCATTAGAACCAGTCGACAGTGTCAATGACAGTGGATTTTAATTCATTTATGGGTTGCTTAGACCCACTTTCGTCAAAATGGAACAATACCATGCGCGACATTATGGTCTAGCTAATATAATTGACATTCAGAAAATAATGTCGAAAATATCGTCTGACCCTTAAATTCTTTTGAGTACTATATTTTAAACTGGCTATATGGTGTGGTTATTTCTACACTTGGTCTAGATAGTGAGAGAAAGGAAAGGAATGTTTGTTTAACGACACCTCAGTATATTTTAAACTGGCTATATGGTGTGGTTATTTGAACACTTGGTCTAGATAGTGAGAGAAAGGAAAGGAATGTTTGTATAACGACATCTCAGAACATTTTAAACTGGCTATATGGTGTGGTTATTTGAACACTTGGTCTAGATTGTAAGAGAAAGGAAAGGAATGTTTGTATAACACCTCAGTACATTTTAAACTGGCTATATGGTGCGGTTATTTGAATACTTGGTCTAGATAGTGAGAGAACGGAAAGGAATGTTTGTATAACGACACCTCAGTACATTTTAAACTGGCTATATGGTGTGGTTACTTGAACACTTGGTCTAGATAGTGAGAGAAAGGAAAGGAATGTTTGTATAACGACACCTCAGTACATTTTAAACTGGCTATATGGTGTGGTTACTTGAACACTTGGTCTAGATAGTGAGAGAACGGAAAGGAATGTTTGTATAACGACACCTCAGTACATTTTAAACTGGCTATATGGTGTGGTTTAACGACACCTCAGTATATACTACTCAAAAGAATTTAAGGGTCAAAAATGTATAACCAAATAAGTTTCAGAGTGTATTAGATTGATGATATAAACTACACCAACATTTTTATTTATTGTTCCATATTTACAAAAAAACACAAATAAACGTCACTGTATACAAGAAAGTCACATGACATGCTGTCAAAGTTGAAGGTTGTCAAACATGGATTTTACACATTAGAACATTCGTTTAATAGTGTGTGAATCCACCCCTGGCGCGAATACACTCGACAGATCGTTGCCTCATGCTGTTGATCAGACGTCTGAAGAACTCTTGGGGAATAGCCTGCCACTCTGCCATAAGAAGTTGACCCAGATCATGAAGGTTGGCCGGAGGGCATGGTTATCCCGAACTCTCCTGCCTAATTCGTCCCAGGCGTTCTCTATTGGGGCCAAGTCAGGCGAATATGCTGGCCAATCCATCCTGGCGATACCTTGTTGTCTGAGAAAGTCCGTTACCACCCTGGCGCGGTAGAGTCTGGCATTGTCATCCTGCAGAACTGCCCCGCCGCCAATCTGCTGAAGGCCTGGGAGAACCAACGGCCGGATAATCTCATTCAGATAGCGGATTCCATTCAGATTGCCATCCACCACATAGAGGGGGGTCCTGTGGTGGATAGAGATGCCGCCCCACACCATGACGCTGCCACCACCGAACCGGTGACGTTGTCTAACGTTAACGTCAGCGAAGCGCTCCCCAGGACGTCTGTAGACAGAACCCGACCGTCGTTGAACTGGAGACTAAACCTGGACTCATCAGTGAACATCACTCGACCCCACTGAACACGTTGCCACCGTAGATGAAGCGTGCACCAGTGACGTCTGGCCGTTCTGTGACGTGGTAGGAGTGGTGGTCGAACAGCCTGGCGACGGCAGCGTAGATTATTGGCTCTCAGACGATTGTGTATGGTTTGATCACACTAGAGTTCCAGTCGCAGTCCACAGATTGTCACGTAATCGGCGTGCAGTGGTTGTGCGTTGACGTAGAGCCAGATTGGTGATGTAGCGGTCCTCTCTATTTGTAGTGCTTCGGGGACTTCCCGAACGTGGACGATTTCGAACAGAATTCGTTGCTTGGTACCGTTGCCACAGTCGGCCAACGACACTCTGATTGACACCAAGTTTCAGAGCAACATTTCTTTGCGTATTGCCATCCTGAAGCCAAGCAATAGCCCTTCCTCGATCTTCGATAGTCAGTTGAAGTCGTACCATTGTCGAATTTGGAGTGTGCACCGTACCCGAACGCAAGCTCCAATTATACCGAAATTCAGCATTGGGAACATGGAATACACGTGCAAAGCGTGCAAATGAAGCGCTTTGTAAAAAAGCAAGTTATGGGCACTTAGCAGACCTTTCGCTTTCGCCCTAATTTAAGCATGTTTTCGCCATTAGAACCAGTCGACAGTGTCAATGACAGTGGATTTTAATTCATTTATGGGTTGCTTAGACCCACTTTCGTCAAAATGGAACAATACCATGCGCGACATTATGGTCTAGCTAATATAATTGACATTCAGAAAATAATGTCGAAAATATCGTCTGACCCTTAAATTCTTTTGAGTAGTATATTTTAAACTGGCTATATGGTGTGGTTATTTCTACACTTGGTCTAGATAGTGAGAGAAAGGAAAGGAATGTTTGTTTAACGACACCTCAGTATATTTTAAACTGGCTATATGGTGTGGTTATTTGAACACTTGGTCTAGATAGTGAGAGAAAGGAAAGGAATGTTTGTATAACGACACCTCAGAACATTTTAAACTGGCTATATGGTGTGGTTATTTGAACACTTGGTCTAGACTAGGTTGGAATGAGAACTAGCCCACCGACGGGGATCGATCCAAGACTGACCGCACATCAAGCAAGCGCTTTACCACTGGGCTACGTCCCAGCCACCAAACAATGAGTCTGTCAGTCAGTCAGTCAATCAATGTTTAACGACACCCCTGCACGAAAAACACATCGGCTATTGGGTGTCAAACTATGGTAAAGGCAAATCTAAAGCCCTAGCAAACAATGAGTCAGTCAGTCAGTCAGTCAATCAATGTTTAACGACACCCCTGCACGAAAAACACATCGGCTATTGGGTGTCAAACTATGGTAAAGGCAAATCTAAAGCCCTAGCAAACAATGAGTCAGTCAGTCAGTCAGTCAATCAATGTTTAACGACACCCCTGCACGAAAAACACATCGGCTATTGGGTGTCAAACTATGGTAAAGGCAAATCTAAAGCCCTAGCAAACAATGAGTCAGTCAGTCAGTCAATCAATGTTTAACGACACCCCTGCACGAAAAACACATCGGCTATTGGGTGTCAAACTATGGTAAAGGCAAATCTAAAGCCCTAGCAAACAATGAGTCAGTCAGTCAGTCAGTCAATCAATGTTTAACGACACCCCTGCACGAAAAACACATCGGCTATTGGGTGTCAAACTATGGTAAAGGCAAATCTAAAGCCCTAGCAAACAATGAGTCAGTCAGTCAATCAATGTTTAACGACACCACTGCACGAAAAACACATCGGCTATTGGGTGTCAAACTATGGTAAAGGCAAATCTAAAGCCCTAGCAAACAATGAGTCAGTCAGTCAATCAATGTTTAACGACACCCCGCACGAAAAACACATCGGCTATTGGGTGTCAAACTATGGTAAAGGCAAATCTAAAGCCCTAGCAAACAATGAGTCAGTCAGTCAGTCAATCAATGTTTAACGACACCCCGCACGAAAAACACATCGGCTATTGGGTGTCAAACTATGGTAAAGGGAAATCTAAAGCCCTAGCAAACAATGAGTCAGTCAGTCAGTCAATGTTTAACGACACCCCTGCACGAAAAACACATCGGCTATTGGGTGTCAAACTATGGTAAAGGCAAATCTAAAGCCCTAGCAAACAATGAGTCAGTCAGTCAGTCATTCAATCAATGTTTAACGACAGCCCTGCACGAAAAACACATCGGCTATTGGGTGTCAAACTATGGTAAAGGCAAATCTAAAGCCCTAGCAAACAAGACAAAATACAAATACAATATGTCTGATTTTATTATGGGACACAATGACCGACTCTTTTATATGTTTTACATGTAAAATTGTCTCACTATTCTCACACACTCCAGGGGCGGATCCAGGACTTTGTGAAGAGGGGTCACAGAGACAACTGATCCCAGCTCTCAAAGGGAGTGAGATCTGTAGGGGTGGGTGGGGGGTCAAGGAACCCCTGCGACACGCCCCTCCAACTGCTCGATCCATCAATGCACTCTATGTTGCATGTCTTCTCTGACCACTTTGTTATTGCCAAATGTTTTAACTTGCAATCCAGACACAGAGCCAGGGTAGGGCATTGGTGAAGCAAAACCACTAACCCAAACTTGAATTTGAGAGTAATTTCTAGTGGGCCTGGTCATCCCTTCCAGGTAAACATATTAAAAAAAATGAAAATTCGACTCCATCTTACCCCAACCTCGGAAAACGACATTTATAATAATGGATATACAGTAATGTACACTTATAACGAACATGCATAGAACGAACTGATCATAAAGTCTCTATACATTAATAACCAACTTGTGTAAATATGTACAATGAACTATTGCTATAATGAAGTTACTATTGTGAAAGAAAGAAAGGAATGTTTTATTTAACGACGCACTCAACACATTTTATTTACGGTTATATGGCGTCAGACATATGGTTAAGGACCACACAAATTGTTTTAGAGGAAACCCGCTGTCGCCACATAGGCTACTCTTTTACGACAGGCAGCAAGGGATCTTTTATTTGCGCTTCCCACAGGCAGGATAGCACAAACCATGGCCTTTGTTGAACCAGTTATGGATCACTGGTCGGTGTAAGTGGTTTACACCTACCCATTGAGCCTTGCGGAGCACTCACTCAGGGTTTGGAGTCGGTATCTGGATTAAAAATCCCATGCCTCGACTGGGATCCGAACCCAGTACCTACCAGCCTGTAGACCGATGACCTGCTGCGACGCCACCGAGGCCGGTAGTTACTATTGTGGTTCCTTCCAGTTCGTTATAAGAGTATTTTACTGTAGTTTATTTTTGTTTAACGACACCACTAGAGTGCACTGATGTTTTATTAACTATCGGCTATTGGATGTCAAACATTTGTTAATTCCTGACACCCAGTCTTCACAAAACACCAGTTGAATTGTTGCGACTCTTTAAACTCAGTCTTTGAAGGCTTTTTTTGTTGACAGTATGCCTACCAATTAATAGGATACTAAATTTGTGTCCATTATCAAATTGGCGTGCAAAGTTTTTAGTGGGGGTCAGGTCTTGCTCCTCCAGAAAATTATCTTGGAGCAAGGGAGGCTTTCAACCACCAAAACGCCACCCACCCCCTCTGCAGATGCTCCTGATTACAGGTATATACAATATACGCCCACCCCTCTGTAGATTTACAATTTATTTATTTACATACAATTTATGTTCAGGGCTAGCTCTGGCACTCGCCAAATTCACCTACAGCGAATTTTGAAAACAACTGGCTGAATTTTATTTTGAATTGGCGAAAGAATAAAAAGCATTGTTACAAAATAACAGAGTATCTATAAAATTTTGAGGTTTAATATATATATTTGGCAAAATGTTCTGCTGATCCAGAGCTAGCCCTGATGTTACAACTTGTTTAAAAATATATCCAAATCTCATTCACTTAAAAGACAAATTGCAAAACAGCTCCTTATAAGACAAATCCAACAGGAATTTATGTAGTATTCTCTATATAAACAACTTGTTGTAATATTAATGTTATCTAACGGCCACTAATGTAGTATTCTCTATTATAAACAACTGGTTGTAATATTAATGTTATCTAAGGGCCACTAATGTAGTATTCTCTATTATAAACAACTGGTTGTAATATTAATGTTATCTAATGGCCACTCATGTAGTACTCATGTAGTATATATGTTCGTTTAGTTTTGTTTAACGATACCACCTGAGCATATTGATTTATTAATCATCAGCTACTGGATGTTAAACATATGGTAATTCTGACAGACTTAGAGAGGAAACCTGCCACATTTGCACATTAGTAGCAAGGGATCATTAATACGCACCATCCCACAGACAGGATAGCACATACCACAGCCTCTGATATACCAGTCGTGGTGCACTGGCTGGAATGAGAAATAGCCCAATGGGCCCACCAACGGGGATCGATCCCAGACCAATAGGAAGAGATACAAGAAATGCTGTGTCCAATTTCAAAAGATTTCAAACCCATAACCACCTAGTAGGGGCACTTATGCTCTGTTTTGTTTTTAATTACATACCCTCAACTTATTTTTTGGCAGAAAGCTTGACAGTTCGCATTTGGCAGTAAAACAGTGCACATTGGCAATCACAGTTTAAACGGACATGAACACCTAGTGTACTGTTTGTAAACTAATACAACAACAATTATGGTACTGACTTGTTATCCCGAACTCTCCTGCCTAATTCGTCCCAGGCGTTCTCTATTGGGGCCAAGTCAGGCGAATATGCTGGCCAATCCATCCTGGCGATACCTTGTTGTCTGAGAAAGTCCGTTACCACCGTGGCGCGGTAGAGTCTGGCATTGTCATCCTGCAGAACTGCCCCGCCGCCAATCTGCTGAAGGCCTGGGAGAACCAACGGCCGGATAATCTCATTCAGATAGCGGATTCCATTCAGATTGCCATCCACCACATAGAGGGGGGTCCTGTGGTGGATAGAGATGCCGCCCCACACCATGACGCTGCCACCACCGAACCGGTGACGTTGTCTAACGTTAACGTCAGCGAAGCGCTCCCCAGGACGTCTGTAGACAGAACCCGACCGTCGTTGAACTGGAGACTAAACCTGGACTCATCAGTGAACATCACTCGACCCCACTGAACACGTTGCCACCGTAGATGAAGCGTGCACCAGTGACGTCTGGCCGTTCTGTGACGTGGTAGGAGTGGTGGTCGAACAGCCTGGCGACGGCAGCGTAGATTATTGGCTCTCAGACGATTGTGTATGGTTTGATCACACTAGAGTTCCAGTCGCAGTCCGCAGATTGTCACGTAATCGGCGTGCAGTGGTTGTGCGTTGACGTAGAGCCATATTGGTGATGTAGCGGTCCTCTCTATTTGTAGTACTTCGGGGACTTCCCGAACGTGGACGATTTCGAACAGAATTCGTTGCTTGGTACCGTTGCCACAGTCGGCCAACGACACTCTGATTGACACCAAGTTTCAGAGCAACATTTCTTTGCGTATTGCCATCCTGAAGCCAAGCAATAGCCCTTCCTCGATCTTCGATAGTCAGTTGAAGTCGTACCATTGTCGAATTTGGAGTGCGCACCGTACACGAACGCAAGCTCCAATTATACCGAAATTCAGCATTGGGAACATGGAATACACGTGCAAAGCGTGCAAATGAAGCGCTTTGTAAAAAAGCAAGTTATGGGCACTTAGCAGACCTTTCGCTTTCGCCCTAATTTAAGCATGTTTTCGCCATTAGAACCAGTCGACAGTGTCAATGACAGTGGATTTTAATTCATTTATGGGTTGCTTAGACCCACTTTCGTCAAAATGGAACAATACCATGCGCGACATTATGGTCTAGCTAATATAATTGACATTCAGAAAATAATGTCGAAAATATCGTCTGACCCTTAAATTCTTTTGAGTAGTATATTTTAAACTGGCTATATGGTGTGGTTATTTCTACACTTGGTCTAGATAGTGAGAGAAAGGAAAGGAATGTTTGTTTAACGACACCTCAGTATATTTTAAACTGGCTATATGGTGTGGTTATTTGAACACTTGGTCTAGATAGTGAGAGAAAGGAAAGGAATGTTTGTATAACGACATCTCAGAACATTTTAAACTGGCTATATGGTGTGGTTATTTGAACACTTGGTCTAGATTGTAAGAGAAAGGAAAGGAATGTTTGTATAACACCTCAGTACATTTTAAACTGGCTATATGGTGCGGTTATTTGAATACTTGGTCTAGATAGTGAGAGAACGGAAAGGAATGTTTGTATAACGACACCTCAGTACATTTTAAACTGGCTATATGGTGTGGTTATTTGAATACTTGGTCTAGATAGTGAGAGAACGGAAAGGAATGTTTGTATAACGACACCTCAGTACATTTTAAACTGGCTATATGGTGTGGTTACTTGAACACTTGG
This sequence comes from Gigantopelta aegis, assembly GCF_016097555.1. NCBI lineage: Eukaryota > Metazoa > Mollusca > Gastropoda > Neomphalida > Peltospiridae > Gigantopelta > Gigantopelta aegis. Next base: position 41,078,316 of record NC_054705.1, on the reverse strand, counting down.
TCTAGATAGTGAGAGAAAGGAAAGGAATGTTTGTATAACGACACCTCAGTACATTTTAAACTGGCTATATGGTGTGGTTACTTGAACACTTGGTCTAGATAGTGAGAGAAAGGAAAGGAATGTTTGTATAACGACACCTCAGTACATTTTAAACTGGCTATATGGTGTGGTTTAACGACACCTCAGTATATACTACTCAAAAGAATTTAAGGGTCAAAAATGTATAACCAAATAAGTTTCAGAGTGTATTAGATTGATGATATAAACTACACCAACATTTTTATTTATTGTTCCATATTTACAAAAAAACACAAATAAACGTCACTGTATACAAGAAAGTCACATGACATGCTGTCATAGTTGAAGGTTGTCAAACATGGATTTTACACATTAGAACATTCGTTTAATAGTGTGTGAATCCACCCCTGGCGCGAATACACTCGACAGATCGTTGCCTCATGCTGTTGATCAGACGTCTGAAGAACTCTTGGGGAATAGCCTGCCACTCTGCCATAAGAAGTTGACCCAGATCATGAAGGTTGGCCGGAGGGCATGGTTATCCCGAACTCTCCTGCCTAATTCGTCCCAGGCGTTCTCTATTGGGGCCAAGTCAGGCGAATATGCTGGCCAATCCATCCTGGCGATACCTTGTTGTCTGAGAAAGTCCGTTACCACCCTGGCGCGGTAGAGTCTGGCATTGTCATCCTGCAGAACTGCCCCGCCGCCAATCTGCTGAAGGCCTGGGAGAACCAACGGCCGGATAATCTCATTCAGATAGCGGATTCCATTCAGATTGCCATCCACCACATAGAGGGGGGTCCTGTGGTGGATAGAGATGCCGCCCCACACCATGACGCTGCCACCACCGAACCGGTGACGTTGTCTAACGTTAACGTCAGCGAAGCGCTCCCCAGGACGTCTGTAGACAGAACCCGACCGTCGTTGAACTGGAGACTAAACCTGGACTCATCAGTGAACATCACTCGACCCCACTGAACACGTTGCCACCGTAGATGAAGCGTGCACCAGTGACGTCTGGCCGTTCTGTGACGTGGTAGGAGTGGTGGTCGAACAGCCTGGCGACGGCAGCGTAGATTATTGGCTCTCAGACGATTGTGTATGGTTTGATCACACTAGAGTTCCAGTCGCAGTCCACAGATTGTCACGTAATCGGCGTGCAGTGGTTGTGCGTTGACGTAGAGCCAGATTGGTGATGTAGCGGTCCTCTCTATTTGTAGTGCTTCGGGGACTTCCCGAACGTGGACGATTTCGAACAGAATTCGTTGCTTGGTACCGTTGCCACAGTCGGCCAACGACACTCTGATTGACACCAAGTTTCAGAGCAACATTTCTTTGCGTATTGCCATCCTGAAGCCAAGCAATAGCCCTTCCTCGATCTTCGATAGTCAGTTGAAGTCGTACCATTGTCGAATTTGGAGTGTGCACCGTACCCGAACGCAAGCTCCAATTATACCGAAATTCAGCATTGGGAACATGGAATACACGTGCAAAGCGTGCAAATGAAGCGCTTTGTAAAAAAGCAAGTTATGGGCACTTAGCAGACCTTTCGCTTTCGCCCTAATTTAAGCATGTTTTCGCCATTAGAACCAGTCGACAGTGTCAATGACAGTGGATTTTAATTCATTTATGGGTTGCTTAGACCCACTTTCGTCAAAATGGAACAATACCATGCGCAACATTATGGTCTAGCTAATATAATTGACATTCAGAAAATAATGTCGAAAATATCGTCTGACCCTTAAATTCTTTTGAGTAGTATATTTTAAACTGGCTATATGGTGTGGTTATTTCTACACTTGGTCTAGATAGTGAGAGAAAGGAAAGGAATGTTTGTTTAACGACACCTCAGTATATTTTAAACTGGCTATATGGTGTGGTTATTTGAACACTTGGTCTAGATAGTGAGAGAAAGGAAAGGAATGTTTGTATAACGACATCTCAGAACATTTTAAACTGGCTATATGGTGTGGTTATTTGAACACTTGGTCTAGATTGTAAGAGAAAGGAAAGGAATGTTTGTATAACGACACCTCAGTACATTTTAAACTGGCTATATGGTGTGGTTATTTGAGCACTTGGTCTAGACTAGGTTGGAATGAGAACTAGCCCACCGACGGGGATCGATCCAAGACTGACCGCACATCAAGCAAGCGCTTTACCACTGGGCTACGTCCCAGCCACCAAACAATGAGTCAGTCAGTCAGTCAGTCAATCAATGTTTAACGACACCCCTGCACGAAAAACACATCGGCTATTGGGTGTCAAACTATGGTAAAGGCAAATCTAAAGCCCTAGCAAACAATGAGTCAGTCAGTCAGTCAGTCAATCAATGTTTAACGACACCCCTGCACGAAAAACACATCGGCTATTGGGTGTCAAACTATGGTAAAGGCAAATCTAAAGCCCTAGCAAACAATGAGTCAGTCAGTCAGTCAATCAATGTTTAACGACACCCCTGCACGAAAAACACATCGGCTATTGGGTGTCAAACTATGGTAAAGGCAAATCTAAAGCCCTAGCAAACAATGAGTCAGTCAGTCAATCAATGTTTAACGACACCCCTGCACGAAAAACACATCGGCTATTGGGTGTCAAACTATGGTAAAGGCAAATCTAAAGCCCTAGCAAACAATGAGTCAGTCAGTCAATCAATGTTTAACGACACCACTGCACGAAAAACACATCGGCTATTGGGTGTCAAACTATGGTAAAGGCAAATCTAAAGCCCTAGCAAACAATGAGTCAGTCAGTCAGTCAATCAATGTTTAACGACACCCCGCACGAAAAACACATCGGCTATTGGGTGTCAAACTATGGTAAAGGCAAATCTAAAGCCCTAGCAAACAATGAGTCAGTCAGTCAGTCAATGTTTAACGACACCCCTGCACGAAAAACACATCGGCTATTGGGTGTCAAACTATGGTAAAGGCAAATCTAAAGCCCTAGCAAACAATGAGTCAGTCAGTCAGTCATTCAATCAATGTTTAACGACAGCCCTGCACGAAAAACACATCGGCTATTGGGTGTCAAACTATGGTAAAGGCAAATCTAAAGCCCTAGCAAACAAGACAAAATACAAATACAATATGTCTGATTTTATTATGGGACACAATGACCGACTCTTTTATATGTTTTACATGTAAAATTGTCTCACTATTCTCACACACTCCAGGGGCGGATCCAGGACTTTGTGAAGAGGGGTCACAGAGACAACTGATCCCAGCTCTCAAAGGGAGTGAGATCTGTAGGGGTGGGTGGGGGGTCAAGGAACCCCTGCGACACGCCCCTCCAACTGCTCGATCCATCAATGCACTCTATGTTGCATGTCTTCTCTGACCACTTTGTTATTGCCAAATGTTTTAACTTGCAATCCAGACACAGAGCCAGGGTAGGGCATTGGTGAAGCAAAACCACTAACCCAAACTTGAATTTGAGAGTAATTTCTAGTGGGCCTGGTCATCCCTTCCAGGTAAACATATTTAAAAAAATGAAAATTCGACTCCATCTTACCCCAACCTCGGAAAACTACATTTATAATAATGGATATACAGTAATGTACACTTATAACGAACATGCATAGAACGAACTGATCATAAAGTCTCTATACATTAATAACCAACTTGTGTAAATATGTACAATGAACTATTGCTATAATGAAGTTACTATTGTGAAAGAAAGAAAGGAATGTTTTATTTAACGACGCACTCAACACATTTTATTTACGGTTATATGGCGTCAGACATATGGTTAAGGACCACACAAATTGTTTTAGAGGAAACCCGCTGTCGCCACATAGGCTACTCTTTTACGACAGGCAGCAAGGGATCTTTTATTTGCGCTTCCCACAGGCAGGATAGCACAAACCATGGCCTTTGTTGAACCAGTTATGGATCACTGGTCGGTGTAAGTGGTTTACACCTACCCATTGAGCCTTGCGGAGCACTCACTCAGGGTTTGGAGTCGGTATCTGGATTAAAAATCCCATGCCTCGACTGGGATCCGAACCCAGTACCTACCAGCCTGTAGACCGATGACCTGCTGCGACGCCACCGAGGCCGGTAGTTACTATTGTGGTTCCTTCCAGTTCGTTATAAGAGTATTTTACTGTAGTTTATTTTTGTTTAACGACACCACTAGAGTGCACTGATGTTTTATTAACTATCGGCTATTGGATGTCAAACATTTGTTAATTCCTGACACCCAGTCTTCACAAAACACCAGTTGAATTGTTGCGACTCTTTAAACTCAGTCTTTGAAGGCATTTTTTGTTGACAGTATGCCTACCAATTAATAGGATACTAAATTTGTGTCCATTATCAAATTGGCGTGCAAAGTTTTTAGTGGGGGTCAGGTCTTGCTCCTCCAGAAAATTATCTTGGAGCAAGGGAGGCTTTCAACCACCAAAATGCCACCCACCCCCTCTGCAGATGCTCCTGATTACAGGTATATACAATATACGCCCACCCCTCTGTAGATTTACAATTTATTTATTTACATACAATTTATGTTCAGGGCTAGCTCTGGCACTCGCCAAATTCACCTACAGCGAATTTTGAAAACAACTGGCTGAATTTTATTTTGAATTGGCGAAAGAATAAAAAGCATTGTTACAAAATAACAGAGTATCTATAAAATTTTGAGGTTTAATATATATATTTGGCAAAATGTTCTGCTGATCCAGAGCTAGCCCTGATGTTACAACTTGTTTAAAAATATATCCAAATCTCATTCACTTAAAAGACAAATTGCAAAACAGCTCCTTATAAGACAAATCCAACAGGAATTTATGTAGTATTCTCTATATAAACAACTTGTTGTAATATTAATGTTATCTAACGGCCACTAATGTAGTATTCTCTATTATAAACAACTGGTTGTAATATTAATGTTATCTAAGGGCCACTAATGTAGTATTCTCTATTATAAACAACTGGTTGTAATATTAATGTTATCTAATGGCCACTCATGTAGTACTCATGTAGTATATATGTTCGTTTAGTTTTGTTTAACGATACCACCTGAGCATATTGATTTATTAATCATCAGCTACTGGATGTTAAACATATGGTAATTCTGACAGACATAGAGAGGAAACCTGCCACATTTGCACATTAGTAGCAAGGGATCATTAATACGCACCATCCCACAGACAGGATAGCACATACCACAGCCTCTGATATACCAGTCGTGGTGCACTGGCTGGAATGAGAAATAGCCCAATGGGCCCACCAACGGGGATCGATCCCAGACCAATAGGAAGAGATACAAGAAATGCTGTGTCCAATTTCAAAAGATTTCAAACCCATAACCACCTAGTAGGGGCACTTATGCTCTGTTTTGTTTTTAATTACATACCCTCAACTTATTTTTTGGCAGAAAGCTTGACAGTTCGCATTTGGCAGTAAAACAGTGCACATTGGCAATCACAGTTTAAACGGACATGAACACCTAGTGTACTGTTTGTAAACTAATACAACAACAATTATGGCGGTGCTTTTCTCTTTTTTCCTGCTGAAGGAACTTCTGTATTCGATGGCTTTTCTGAAAACAAAATATAAAGAAAGAAAAAAATGTTTTATTTAATGACACACTCGACACATTTTATTTATGGTTATATGGCATCAGAAATATGGTTAAGGACCACACAGATATTGAGAGAGGAAACCTGCTGTTGCCACTTCATGGGCTACTATTTTCTATTAGCAGCAAGTTATCTTTTATATACACAATCCCACAGACAGGGTAGTACATACTACGGTTTTTGATATACCAGTTGTGGTGCACTGGCTGGAACGAGAAATAGCCCAATGGGCCCACCGATGTGGATCGATCCCAGACTGACTGCGCATCGAGCGGAAAACAAAAATATAACAAAATTCAGCTGGTGTTTGTCAAGAGTTACATGTACCTAATGTTTTCAAAACTAAATGTATGTTTTCTTTTTATTCATATATAACATACTGTGATGGCCAAATCTTTCTATTACAGATAATTTTGTATTAGTTATATATCATCCATTAAAGAAATTAATATCAAAGAAAACCCCAAAATACAAAACTAATAATGATGGTCAAATTATGGTAACAATGAGGTCAATCGTGGTTCATACAGATTTTCAGCAAGCAAATGGCAAAATGGAAATAGCTAAGTGTTAAATAACTCTGAGCTTTGCATATAAATATGGCAAACGATCAATCTCTATGTTCCATTCCTTATCAAGTTGTGCACAATATAAACATTGATTCAATTTTGATTTCAACTTTGGGAAAATTTATTGACATAAAATTCAACAGACATATTCAAATTCAAGGTCATTCAAAATTGTGGCAATGATGTCAAGTAAGTGGAATTTTAACAGGGAATGGAAATACAAGGAATCACCCTGCTCTTTGCCAAAGTAACCATTTGCTAATTTTCATACAAAATGGCTACAACATTCAGGGTTGAAAATTAACATGAAAACCATGGTCGCCAGCAGGGCCAGTTGAAAAAAGATTATACTGGCCCTTCTCAAATTCAACTAGCCTTCCAATTATCACATTGGAATTTAACTGCACAGCCAAAATCAAAACTAGAGTGGGTTTTTTTATTGAATAATAACCATGTGCTCACCGTATATAGTCCGTTTGGGTTAAAGAAAACTGATTAACTGGCATTTAACTTCATAATGAGTAAAATTAAAATTCATATAAAAACATGTTATTGAGTTTTAAACCCATACCAACTCAAACAAAATGAAAAAAGAAATCCAGTATAAATGAACATGTTTCTTTACACAGTACCTTTAAATTATACATATTAAATCTAATTTTTAATACAGGGTAAAAGATAATGCAGTGTGTGTATGTATGTATGTGTGTGTCCTTATGTGTATGTGTGTATGTTGGATCTATTGCTAAAGTATGTCACTGTGTGTATTATTTATGCTTATGTTACTCTCAGTGTATATTACAGTACTTTAAGTTGGTTGTGTTTAGCCTGGCTTAGCAATACTTTCTACTGTTATCAATACCACTAAATTTACTACTGCTACTATTATTTCTCTCTTTTATTTCATTATTCTCCATTTAATATACATTATAACAAAAGTGGGGTAAGGGCAAAATAGACATTGCAACATTTCCCTCTGACCCTGTAGGGTTGTTTTTATTTTTTATACATGTTTATGTATTTGTAATCTATATCTGTATGGCGTGTGAATGTATATGTAGGCAATTGTATTGTGAGGTAATTGTTTATATACTCCTGGTCAGTGGTCTGTGTAATGTATACA
>NC_054705.1:41056544-41070822 GCF_016097555.1 Gigantopelta aegis | reverse complement strand
AACATGAAACATATCGTACCCTCAGGATAATTCGGAATATTTTCAAATTATTGTCAAATCACTGGCATGATTCTGCAAGTAAGGTTTTGATTGGTGGACATGAGCTCCATCTGGCTGCTGTTAGATCCACATGTAATAGTGGAGATAATTTTAATTAGATTGGGTAGGTGTGTGACAAGCATTAGGCAAATAAGCCGTTCTCTTATAAGAAGTGAGATTTGTAGAGGGGTTCAGGAACATGCTTCCCGTGGAAACTGTCAAATAAGCCGTTCTCCTATAAGAAGTGAGATTTGTAGAGCGGTTCGGGAACATGCTTCCCGTGGAAAGTGTCAAATAAGCCGTTCTCCTATAATAAGTGAGATTTGTAGAGGTGTTCGGGGACATGTTCCCGTGGAAAGTGTCAAATAAGCAGTTCTCCTATAAGAAGTGAGATTTGTAGAGCGGTTCGGGAACACGCTTCCCGTGGAAACTGTCAAATAAGAGATGTTCAGAGACGCATTTTCTGACCAAATTAGTGCTGTATATTGCGGATAGGATAGCGGATAATGAATTTAAAAAAGAAACACACACACACAAACACACACACACACACACACACACACACACACACACACACAAATGTCATTAAAAAGGGCATTTCAGACTGGTAGATGGGTAAACACGGGACCGCCAATGCCAATTCAGTATATTAAAGGTACTTAGTCGTCGTAAGGAACTTCCTTTTCCTAAGACAGGAATTGCACAGAATTATATGTCTCGTCTATTGAAAGAAAGAAAGAAAGAAAGAATGGGTAGGTGTAAACCACTTGCATCGACCAGTGATCCATAACTGGTTCAACAAAGGCCATGGTTTGTGCTATCCTGCCTGTGGGAAGCGCAAATAAAAGATCCCTTGCTGCTAATAGGAAAAAGTAGCCTATGTAGTGGCGACAGCGGGTTTCCTCTCAAGATCTGTGTGGTCCTTAACCATATGTCTGACACCATATAACCGTAAATAAAATGTGTTGAGTGCGTCGTTAAATAGAACATTTCTTTCTTTCTTTCTCTCCCTTTAATTATTAACCTCTGTTCAGAACGCGGCACCTTTTTTTTTTTGGCTGTGAACTATATATTTTTTTTTAATCCCCACGGTATGTTCTTTGCCGTAGACATTCTCTTAATTGCAGGGGTTAAGTAAACTTGTGTGTTTTACTTTGAAATTACTAACCTTATTTACATAGGAGTTGTCAACAGAGGGCGCTATAACACAGTCGAATGTTTCGTTGTCCGATTTACAGCACGCATCCGGTATGATGGCGACACTTCCGTTTGACAAAGTTCTATTCCACTGGTTTCCCGTCGTTTCAAAATCAGTCACGTTTCTCCAACCACAACATTTTTGCTGTAACAAAGAACATCGATTTTAAAATAATAAACTAATTCAGTTATTAGTGGACGTTTTTAATTCTTCTAACCGAGTTTTAAACAAGCATTCTGAGAGTACTGCTAAAGCAATACATGTTCACTACACTTTTTTTATCTTCTAAATCCACGGGTCATATCTCTGTAAAAAAAAAAGGCATTCTGGAAAACACATCCGGAAAACTATACGTGCCACGGACGAACGGACAGGCAGACAGACAGAGGGACGGAGATGAAACCTATAGTCTCCTCCGTTTGGACCGGTAGGGCACTAATAATATAATTATTCAATTATCAGTAGACATCTTTATTTCTACTAACAACTTTTTAAACGAGCATTCTGAAAGTACTGCTAAACCGTAACACATTTTCATATCTCCAAAATTCGAGAGCCATAACTGTGAAAAATGGGTAAATCACCCTGAACTTTAAACTTGATTTGTAACAGTACGTGATAAAGTTATATATAAAATTTTATCTTAATATTTTCAGGCATGGTAAAAAGAGACAAAAGTCCGGAAAACTTCTCTTTTTTTTCACATATTGTCACAATACAAACGTAATTTTGGAATGTCAGAGTAGTCTCTAAAAACAAACATTTTGAGAGTACTGCTAAAACAATACATGTCCCCTACCGGGCCAAAAAAAAATTCATATCTCCTCAATACAAGGGCCATCACTCTGAAAAATGGGTAAATCACCACGAAACTTCAACTTGATCTGTAAAGCTATATACAAATGATAAAGCTTGATTCATATCTCCAGGCATTGCAAAAATGCGAAAAACAAATTCTGTCATCTCCTAAGTCCAAGGATCATATCTCCGTTAAAAATGGGTAAATCGCCATGAAAGTCAAACTTGATCTGTAACAGTATGTGATAAACCTATACACAAAATTTCAGCTCAATATCTAAAGGTCTTCTGAAAAACATGTCCCGAAAACAAATTTTCACATCTCCTAAGTTCAAGAACCATAACTCCGTAAATCGCCATGCATGTCAAACTTGATCTGTAATAGTACATGATGGAACTATACACAAAATGTCAGCTCAATATATCAAAGCCTTCTGCAAAAATACGGAAAAACAACAACAAACAAACAAACAAACCATCCGTAAAACATATCTGGGATGGACAGACGGACGGACGGACGGACGGACGGAAATGAAACGTATAGTCTCCTCCGGTATGTCTAATAGAATGGTAATTTTGGAATGTCAGTGTAGTCTCTGAAAATAACCGAACATGTATCTTTAATACTTACATTTTGCTGCAGCTCGTTTAAAGCGGCTGTGAAAGCTTCGTTGGTGGTCGTTAACCCGTCATATTTCGTCTTGATATTCTTTAACACCTCCGTGTCCAGCTTTCCTTCCCACTGGAAGAGAATGGATTAACACGATTCACTATATCAACCATAGGGTTAAAAATATCTTGGTGCATATCAAAGTGATACGTCCAATCTAGGCGCACTACAACTTTATGTTTCAGGAACGTCAACCAAACGAGTTGAGTGATGTAAATATAAATTAAGATCGATTGTGGGTAATAAATAGAATATTAAATTCGCTACCATTTCGTATCATGTTTATGTCCCTCGAGAAATAATTTTCATTGTCTAAAGCTCGTGACAAGTAACAATGATTTCACTCGGGACATAAGCATCATACGAAATGGAACCTCGTTTAAAGGGACATTCCCGAGTTTGCTGCATTGTAAGATGTTTCCCACTAATAAAATATTTCTACGATTAAACTTACATATTAAATATATTTTCTTGTTTAGAATATCAGTGTTTGTATATTCAATGTGTTTCTGGTCGTGTTAATAGTTGTAAGAAGCCCACACTGGATGTTGTCTTCAAATAATTTCGTATGTACGAAAACCTCGTTGTTAGGTATTAAAATGAAATTTAACCTCATACAAATATTAGAACGACCAGAAACACGTTTAATATACAGCCACTAATAGTTTATGCAGAAAAATATATTTGATATGTAATTACAGTCGTCAAAATATCTGTCAGACGATAACATCTTAAAAATTGCAGCAAACTCAGGAATGTCCCTTTAATATCCTATAAATATCAATTATAAGTCAATTACGTAACACAAAACCATGGTGGTTTAGTGTTTTCATTAGAAAGTTGGCAAGGTACGGTAAACTAAACACCGTTTGGGGGCATTTTTACTATTTTCAGTGCACTTTTTCCCACTAAAGACGAAAAACATTTTGATCTATTTGATGTCCGCAAATGTTTTATTTTTAACCTCAGGATAACGCCTTCGGTCAAAAATGCATTTGCGGAATCAAAGAGACATTAGCACCCGCAAATCTAAATCTCCATATGGTTATCTCCTAAATGACGTCATTTTGGTAATAAGCAATTACACTGAGCTAAGACTGGAGAAGTCTCATTAAGTTATCATGTCGCTACAAAAGATGACGTCATTCGGTGTGCACGTGAAATCATTATGACACATATGTGTCACTGGTTATATTTCCCTGAATATCTTGAACGATGTGGATAATAATTCATTTTATTTCCTAACATATATTTTCTTTGTACGTAATGAGGGGTAAAATCCAGTTTGTGATAATGTAAATATTAGGAAAATCAGAAACAAATGACTATACAGACAATGATATTTTAAACATTAAGTTTACATGTGAAAAAGTTTTATATAGCCCGAAACGTTTTAAATAGAGAATAATACATACGTGGCCGTTAGATACCATTTATCTCACGAGTTGTTTTAAAATGTATCTAACGAGCGAAAGCCAGTTTGATACGTTTTTAAACAACGAGTTGTGAGATAAATGGTATCTAACGAACACGAATGTATTATTCCATTTCTTACATATCCTCAAAAACCAGGTTTTAAGCATATTTTTTCGACTACAAGTTATTTACAGTCGTTGCACTTATAGCTAACGTACGCGTCACAGACACATGATTGTCAGGGTAACTATACGTCACAGTGTAATTCATTTCCACCGTGTTGTTTTTCATTGGATGCATGGCACTGGTGACCTGGTCATCACCTAGGAGCAGCCAGTCGTATGTTTTGAAATTGTTTACAACCCATTCGTGTTTTCAAAAATAACGCATGGTATGTTCTCACCAACGGGTGTGTAAGAAACTGGCATAAAAGTGAGGACAGTCTCTTTAAAATAATATCACTTCCTACAACCATCCCGTGACAGGTATATTTCCGAAGTCGGGTTCGTGGACAGGCTGTACCCTGATCAAAATCCGGGGTGGGGGGGGTCACTACTTTTTTATAAACAAATGAAACACAATACAAATTAAACTCTGAAATGTGTATGCTATTTTCTGGATTAAAAAAAAAAGATTATCAGGGGCCAAATGCTTCGCTAGGTCTTCACAGCAAACTACCAACAAAAAATACCCACATTCTACGTTCTTTGGTACTAAAAAACCCCAAAATAATAATAATAATAACGCCAAATAAGTGTCTATTGTTTCTACGTTGAATGGGGACCCAAAGCTTGTTTGGTATATTCACCTCCGACCAGACTAAAACCGTAGATACTGCAATAAATAGCCCAAGCTTTTTTTTTTAATGCAGGTCCAAAATGCAACCCTCACCATAATAAGTGAAAGCGATCTTACCACCCTTTGTGAGTATTCACGCCAAATCAGAAAAGCCCCTAGATCTAAAACTAAAAAGAAAACTGTCTTCTGAAATACAGGTTTGAATTTAAATAAATTACCGCCCAATAATCCATTTAACAAACTTGTATTATTACGTTATTATGTTATTGAATGGGTGTTATCGTATATATATTTTATAGGTCCGAGGACAGTTGTATTATTACGTTATTATGTTATTGAATGGGTGTTATCGTATATATATTTTATAGGTCCGAGGACAGTTGTATTATTACGTTATTATGTTATTGAGTGGGTGTTATCGTATAGATATTTTATAGGTCCGAGGACAGTTGTATTATTACGTTATTATGTTATTGAGTGGGTGTTATCGTATATATATTTTATAGGTCCGAGGACAGTTGTATTATTACGTTATTATGTTATTGAGTGGGTGTTATCGTATTGATATTTTATAGGTCCGAGGACAGTTGTATTATTACGTTATTATGTTATTGAGTGGGTGAAATCGTATTGATATTTTATAGGTCCGAGGACAGTTGTATTATTACGTTATTATGTTATTGAGTGGGTGTTATCGTATATATATTTTATAGGTCCGAGGACAGTTGTATTATTACGTTATTATGTTATTGAATGGGTGTTATCGTATTGATATTTTATAGGTCCGAGGACAGTTGTATTATTACGTTATTATGTTATTGAATGGGTGTTATCATATTGATATTTTATAGGTCCGAGGACAGTTGTATTGGCCCCAGGCAAGGGGCGGGACGTAGCCCTGTGGTAAAGCGTTCCCTTGATGCGCCGTCGGTGGACCCATTGGGCTATTTCTCGTTCCAGCCAGTGCTCCACAACTGGTGTAACAAAGACCGTGGTATGTACTATCCTGTCTGTGGGATGGTGCATATAAAATATCCCTTGCTGCTAATCGAAAAGAGTAGCCCATGAAGTGCCGACAGCGGGTTTCCTCTCTCAATACCTGTGTGGTCCCTAACCATATGTCTGACGCCATATAACCGTAAATAAAATGTGTTGAGTGCGTCGTTAAATAAAACATTTCCTTCCTTTGCCCCAGGCAAAGCCAATACAGCTGGTTGAGGGCTAATACAACTATCCAAGAGTCAATACCACGGTCCCAGGGCCAATACAACGGTCCCAGGGCCAATGCAACGGTCCCAGGGCCAATACAACGGTTCCGGGGCCAAGACAACGGTCCCGGGGTCAATACAACGGTCCCAGGTCCATTACAAATGTCCGAAGACCTATTACTAAGCCCAATATAAAAACACCCATTTAATGACTTTTTTTTACTAACCAAATTCTAATGGAATGTTGACAACAACGTACTTAGTTCTTAATAATTATACATTGTTACATTTTAGACCAAAAAACATATTTCAGACAAAGCATTTGAAGTAATATTTCAGACATAGTCGGCACCGCGATTTTATTTCAGACGAAATTTAAAAACATGTGCCATATATTATTTTACGTTTTGTTCTGGCCTTGGACGATGGCAGCAAATATTCGGGGGTGTTATATATATATCTATATATATATATATTCAACTGGGGGTCGTTCCAGCCAGTACATCTAGCTACTGGTATACCAAATGCCGTGGTTATGTCCATGCCCCCCCCCCCACCCACCCACCCCCCCCCCCCCCCCCCCCCCCCCCCCCCCCCCCCCACACACACACATACACACACCACCCGTCGATCCTTTTCTCAAATGTGTTATATTCCCTGATAGCCTTCCTCGCTATATGCCCTGTTGGGAGGCAATTCTTCTAGGCCAGACACTGTCCACGCTATCCCAAAATGCAATGTATTATATATGTATGTCCGTCCTGTCTCTCGTGTCTGTCTATCTATCTGTCTGTCTGTCTGTCTGCCACGTCTATGTCTGTGAACAATCTCTGTCTGTCTATCTGCCACGTCTAAGTGTGTCTGTGAACAATGTCTGTCTGTCTGTCTGCCACGTCTATGTCTGTCTGAACAATGTCTGTCTGTCTGTCTGCCACGTCTATGTCTGTCTGTGAACAATGTCTGTCTGTGAACAATGTCTGTCTGCCACGTCTATGTCTGTTTGTGAACAATGTCTGTCTGTGAACAATGACTGTTTGCCACGTCTATGTCTGTCTGTGAACAATGTCTGTCTGTGCTGTCTTTACCATAACGCTTACCTCCTTCTTGAATAACACTCCTAAAGCAATGGCTGAAACCTGCACAGCGATGAGCAGCGTGAGAATAATAACATACTGAAAAAAAAAAAATTAACAGTTACTGTGAGAATAATAACATACTGAAAACAAAACATTTAACAGTTACTGTGAGAATAATAACATACTGAAATAAAAACAACAGTTAATGTGAGAATAATAACATACTGAAATAAAAACAATTAACAGTTACTGTGAGAATAATAACATACTGAAAACAAAACATTTAACAGTTATTGTGAGAATGATAACATACTGAAATAAAAACAATTAACAGTTACTGTGAGAATAATAACATACTGAAAACAAAACATTTAACAGTTATTGTGAGAATGATAACATACTGAAAAAAACAAAAACATTTAACAGTTACTGTGAGATTTATAATATACTGAAAAAAACAACAACATTTAACAGTTACTGTGAGAGTTATAACATACTGAAAAAAAACATTTAACAGTTACCGAGAGAATTATAACACACTGAAAAAACAACAACATTTAACAGTTACCGTGAGAATTATAACATACTGGAAAAAAAACATTTAACAGTTACTGTAAGAATGATGACATACATAAAACAAAACATTTCAGCTAATGTGAGATTGCTAACATACTGAAAACAAAACAACATTTAACAGTTACTGTGAGAATGATCATATACTGAAAACAAAACATTTAACAGTTACTGTGAGAATGATCATATACTGAAAACAAAACATTTAACAGTTACTGTGAGAATGATCACATATTGAAAACAAAACATTTAACAGTTACTGTGAGAATGATCACATACTGAAAACAAAACATTTAACAGTTACTGTGAGAATGATCACATACTGAAAACAAAACATTTAACAGTTACTGTGAGAATGATCACATACTGAAAACAAAACATTTAACAGTTACTGTGAGAATGATCACATACTGAAAACAAAACATTTAACAGTTACTGTGAGAATGATCACATACTGAAAAAACAACAACATTTAACAGTTATTGTGAGAATGATCACATACTGAATTAACAACAACATTTAACAGTTATTGTGATAATGATAATATACTGAAAACGAAGCAATATTTAACAGTTACTGTGAGAGTGCTAACATACTGAAAACGAAACATTTATCTAGTTACTATGAGAGTGTTAACATACTAAAAACAAAACATTTAACTGTTACTGTGAGAATGACAAAATACCAGCCACAATAGAAACATCCACATCGTCACACGTTCGACTTCTCAGCCCAAGAAGAAAAATCCACACCGTCACAAGTTCGACTTACAAGCCCGAGAAGACAGACTAAACACCACACCGTCACATACACAACTTACCAATTCCATAGGAACAAAATAAGCTCCACAATAAACCCTCCGCCCAACCCCCCCCCCCCCCCAATAAAAAAAAATAATAATACAATTTAAAAAAACACAAATAAAAATGTCCACACCGTCATACGTTCGACTTACCAGCCCGAGAAGACAGACTAAACGTCCACACCGTCACTCGTTCGACTTACCAGCCCGAGAAGACAGACTAAACATCCACACCGTCACTCGTTCGACTTACCAGCCCGAGAAGACAGACTAAACGTCGGCACCGTCACTCGTTCGACTTACCAGCCCGAGAAGACATACTAAACATCCACACCATCACTCGTTCGACTTACCAGCCCGAGAAGACAGACGCTGGTGGAGACGGCGGCGAAGATACCGATGATGGCGAAGACGAGCGTGGCGGCGCCGCCCGACAACAGCACGATGGCGCCCTCGCGGATGAACGCCTTGTCCACGACGCTCGCGTCGGCGAAGGCGTCGTAGTTGCTGAAGAACGAGTTCTCGTCGACGATCACCCAGATACCCGTGCCCACCGCGGCGGCGCCAATCAGCTGGCAAAAGACGGATACTTTTTTTTTATGACACATCTAAAGCACATTGATTTATTAATAATCGGCTACTCGATGTCAAACATTTGGTAATTCTGACATGCACGTGTAGTCATCAGAGGAAACCCGCTACATTTGTCCTAATGCAGCAAGGGATCTTCAAAGCTTTAAAGCTTTAACATAGCTAAATATATCTATCGTTCCAAGACCTCCCTCTTTAACAGGTTTGCACAGAGTTGTTCTTTTTATTTTTATTTTTTATTTTATCTGGTTTTTAAAGGACATTGATTTATTAATCATCGGCTGTTGGATGTCAAACATCCAGACATCCCACAAAGAGGATATAGCATATCACGGCCTTTGATATATCAGTCGTGATGCATTGGTTGGAAAGAGAAATAGCCCAACGGGCCCATCGACGGGGATCGATCCCTCGATCGATCGCGCGTCAAGCGAGCGCTTTACCACTGGACTACGTCCCGCCCCATACCTGTGAAATAAACATTTGAAAAGAAAACAGTGTGTATAAATAGGTTTTAAATAAATACAGTTGACTCGTTTGAAATGAACGTTAAAATATCCAGGACAGCGTGCTTGAATCTTAATTGGATATAAGCACGGAAATAAGTTGAAATGAAATGAAATACAGGTGTATGTGTTTACAATGATGCATTACAAACAAACAGGCATTAAACAAATCCACGGACCTACTGATATAAATATATAAGTGCTATATAACCACTGGTGATTTATTATTGAAACGCATAAGTAATTAAGTGTGTTTATGTGGACATTAACATTCTACCGCCGAGCAATAAAAACAGGTGGGACGCAAGCTACAGTGTGATAGAATGGCGTGAAATATCTTTTTATTACACGGGCTGACCCGTGATGACGTCACAACTCACCAGGATGGGAATGTTGAAGAATACGATAGAGAATCGCAGGCAGGCTTTAACTGTGCTGCACATTGTTGATATCCGTCACACACTGAAACATTTAAAATAATATATTCACTTTAATATATACATTGAAATGTATAGGGTGTATATCACTAAATCAAATCCCATAGACGCCAATAGTAATACTTGATTAAAATCGCTACAGGCAGTACTTCAATGAATATAAAGACGTAGGCGTACGGCTCCCATTTGTGTAGTGGAAGGTGGGGGAAGGCGGGATGGGAGGCTGTTTTTTGTCCGAATAAAACGAAAATGCCTGAATCTGGAAAACAACTTTTATTCATATTAACATTACTGCCAAACATGTTCTCTCTCTCTCTCTCTCTCTCTCTCTCTCTCTCTCTCTCTCTCTCTCTCTCTCTCTCTCTCTCTCTCTCTCTCTCTCTCTCTCTCTCTCTCTCCCCCTGCGCGTGCTGTAACCTCACCGTGGTGCAGGGGTGTAACATTTTCTTTGAGAATGGCCAATACAGCACAAAATTGAAGTTTTGAGTAAAATTCAGTATCTATCTGTGATATTTGTTGTTGTTGTTGTCGTTGGGTTTTTGTTTTGTTTTTTTATTGTCCCCAGAAACATAAGCAAGGTCAAGGTTGGGGCCTTGAATCATTGCTGTACATGGTATTATTGTATATACATAAACGATACATAATTAAAGCTATACACTCGTATATAAAGCACTTATTAAACAATATGTGTATACATATGCATGTGCGTGTGTGTGTGTGAGAGAGAGTGAGAGAGAGAGAGAGAGGGAGGGAGGAGAGAGAGGAGAGAGGAGAGAGAGAGACAGACAGGAGAGGGGGAGACAGACAGACAGACAGACAGACACGGACGTGTGGAGTAACAGGGATGAAGCCGAAGATAGACGAAAGGGAACATAAACGGCGCGAGCAGTATGCACACAGATAGGCTTAACATGATACTGTAAAACAGGACATTAGCAATGCAAAAGCCTTACATAATTGAAGAGGAAATATTCTGGAGACTAGGAAGAAGAGTACTAGAAATAGAAACAAAGAGTGAGAGAAGAAGAAGAAGAAGAAGAAGAAGAAGAAGAAGAAAAAACTTTCTTGAAAGATAAATAAGATGAATGCGATCTTAAAAAGAAAAGAAATTATAGGAAGTCGAGAGACGTTTTCCGAACTGGCGATATTTTGCATAAAAGTATGTTTATTAGCTTATTCGTATATTTTGTTATTAATAAGTTTATACATGAATTTATACAATTTGTTTGAGGAACTGCTGCCAAGGTTTCCACTGATCATCAAAGTCTTTATACAGGCAATTTTTATAAAATATATATTTTTCAATCTGTATTTTATCAATAATGAATCTTAGCATTGCGTTTTTATTTAATCTGATCTTTTGTAATTTCGTTCTATATATATATATATATATATATATATATATATATATATATATATATATATAATACTTAATATTAATAATGAACCAATTAATAAAACAATGCTTTTTTGTTATGATACCAAATAAAACCATGTTTTTATCCAACTGAAATTGTTCACCTTTTTTTATGCCCATTCTTCTACTGCTTTCCATAGGACAGTAACTTTAGAGCACTCATAAAATACGTGTTCCAGTGTTTCTGGCATAAGATGGCAAAAATCGCAAATATTAGAATCAACATATTTTTTTTATTTAGAAATATATTTGTAGCTATTATCCTGTGTAAAATTTTATACTGAAACCATAATAAAGATGGGTCTTTAATAGTTTTGAATGGTAGAGCATAATACTTTCCCCATACTTGTGAAGTGAAGTCAAACCCCAATACTGAATATCTTTTTTGGGACGTAGGAACTATTGTAGTGCGATTTAATATTGCGTATATTTGCTTACTTAGGTTTGTATCTTTTAAAAATAGTTTTATTTTAAACGGAAGAATCGGGTTGCAAACAGTGTTAAAACTTTGGTTGTTTGATTTTGTTGTTTTACAAATATATAATTTAATGGCTCTGATTAAAGAAGCATATTCTAAAAAATTGGATTGTACTTGATATTTTGTTATGAAAGTATTGTAATTCATTAATGTCCCATTTTCGTCTATTAGATCTTGAATAAATATTGTGCCTTTTTGCAAATACTTCATATAAATAAAAGGTTTGCCGGTTTTTTTTTTAATTTTGCTATTGTACCAAATGTTTAGGCTCATTACATCTTCATTATTATCAGGCGTTTCTTTCTGTTGAATGGTAAGCCAGCTTTGTAACACATCTTTCCAAAAATTATTTTTAATTGTTGTTATTTTTAGCTGAATATAATAATCTCCATATTTAATCATATTTGCTGTCGTTAAACCTGTTACAGCTTGGAAAAGATGTGTCCATTTCGAGTTTGATATTAGAAGTCTTCTTAACCAAGTACCTTTTAACACAGTTGTAAAACTTCTAATGTTTAGCATTTTGATGCATCTATTTACATAGTCTTGCATTAGTACTTCTCTTTTGACTTTTTTTCTGGTTTGTTTTGCCAAATAAAATTTAAAAAAACATTTTAGTTATTTGTTTTGCTACTTGATCTGGTACATTTGGTAATGCAATTAATAAATGTGTTATTTTTTAAATTATTACGGTCTTGATAATAACGACGCGACCCAGTGGAGTTAATTTTCTAGTGGACCATTGTTTTAACAGTCTTTTCATCTTCATTAACTTCGTTTCAAAGTTAGTTTGAATCATTTCTTCAGTATTAACTGGAAAATATACTCCTAGTAAGGAAAAGATTTCTGCACCCCATTCTAACTTCCATTTTGGATGATGAAAAACATCTTTTGAATATTTTTTACTGCCTATCCAGATGATTTTTTATTTCGAGTAGTTTATGTTTAATCCAGATACGTTGGGATACAGGTCTAATATTTTGAGAGTGCTATCCAGGGATGTGTGGGTTCCATCTAAAATGAAGGTGTCATCAGCGTACTGCGATATTAAATATTCTTGCCCGTTTACAGTTATACCTTTGATATCCTTTGAATTTCTTATTAATATAGCTAGTATTTCGGCGCAAATTATGAAAATATAGGGGCAAAGTGGATCGCCTTGTTTACAACCTCTTTCTAGTTTAAAACTTTCAGACAGAAATCCATTTTGTAAAATCCTTGATTCTGAGTTATTGTAAAATGTTTTAATCCATGATTTAATTGACATTTTAAAATTGAAAAACTCAAGTGCTTGTTCAACGAATGACCAAGAGACAGAGTCAAAAGCCTTTTCAAAATCTACCAGGAACAATAAGCCTGGAATTTGATTAACTTCTGTATATTGCATTATATCGTATATTAGTCTTATATTTTCAGCTAAAAATCGACCTTTAATGAACCTTGTTTGATCTTTTGAAATTATTTTATCTAGCACTTTTTTAATTCTGTTAGCAATGCAGTCAGAGGCAATTTTGTATATACAATTTAATAGTGTAATTGGTCGCCAGTTTTTTTAAAAAGTGTTTAGGTTTATTAGATTTTGGTATGCATGTAATAATCCCTAATTTTTGTGTGTTGGACATTTCGTTTATATTGTAGCTGTAATTAATGGATCTAACAATAAAATGCCCGAGATCCTTCCAAAACATTTTTAAAAACTCCGCAGAAAATCCATCAGACCCTGGGGTTTTATCGTTTTTCATAGTTTTAAGGAACGTTAATGCTTCTGAATATGTTATTTCTCCTTCTAGTTCCTGTGCTTCTGTATCTGTTAACTTATTAGCCTCAATGTTGTAGATATACTGGATGTTTTCGTTATTTGCTTGATTTGTTTTGGAGAAGAGGTTTTGATAAAATACTTTCGTTTTTTCTAGAATTTGTTTTTGGTCTGTTATTATACTACCATCTTCAAGTTCTAATCTAGAAATTAGTTTATTAGGAAAGTTGCGTGATTCCATATTACAAAAATATTTTGTCGGCTTTTCTCCTTCTTCGACCCACTTTGCTCTAGATCTAATAAAATGCCCTTTTAATTTATTTCGTCTAATTTCTATTAACTCGTTTTTTTTTCTTCTAACAAATCGGAATTAACTGTACATTCATCTTCTTCTAATACTTGTATTTCCTCGATTAATTGTTTCTCTTTAACATCTCCTGTTTTCTTTTTGAATGCTGAGTATGAAATGGTTCTCCCTCTTATTTCCATTAGTAAAACTTCCAAAAACAGTTGAT
>NC_054705.1:41034044-41054044 GCF_016097555.1 Gigantopelta aegis | reverse complement strand
TAATTGTAATCTATGTAAGAAAAAAAGAGAGCAGTAATTCGTTTGCAACCCTGTTTGGTAGTAATGTTAATATGAATAAATGTTGTTATCTAGATTCGGACATTTGCGTTTAATTTGGGAAAACATACGTCTGCACCCTCGCCACACACACAAACACGCGCGCGCGCACACGCACACACACGCACGCACACAAACACTCACATAAATACGCACACACTAAAAACAATGGGAGCCCGTGCGCATATGTGTTTAACCACTAAAAGCATTTTTTTTTTTTTTTCAAATCGTTGGCTACAGAATGTCAAACATATGACAATTCTGATACTTAGTCTGGATTTGGATTATATATAGGTAATATTAGCAAAAATCGTACACTTTAAATAACTGAATTTATCTTGCAATCACTGTATACATTGGCATCATATGATGATTAAATAAATCTCTATATTTTTGGTGACCAAAAGGTCACGTGACATAAGCTCGACTCGACTCGAGTATTTCAGACTAGATTTTCAGTAAACATACTTTTTAAATCATTTGTTTTAGTACAGTAAATGCAAATAAATTTTCGTTTTGCGATAACAATACAAAACTTGTATGTTTGTTTATGAATTGGAATTTAGGAACGCTTTTTGAATGTGACAGAATGTAGCTAGCATCTTACAAAGAATGACGTCGTGTATATTGTATGACGTCATACAGCAAAAGCCATGCTAGGTAGACAATACCCGATTTGCGTACACAAAATTAGAATAAATAATGATTTTCCGACTATTCCTGTAGAATTGCAGGATACAAAACATAACTGGTTAGTGTCTTAAGATATCGGCTTTATCCTGAGCAGGTCGAATGGCGAATGCAGCTCGATAGAGCCCCGTTGCATTCGCCATACAACCTGAGCAGGATAAAGCCGATATCTTAAGACAGTAATCAGCTATTCCCTATATATACGACAGCAGTATCAATGTACCAGCTACTATTGAGCTTTAACATTATGCATGGTCCCAGCTAAACTCCGGACAACAATGTTTGAGCCAAGTGGGATAAGCTAGTCAAAGACGCCTCCCATTATGTTTGAAACTAGCAGGTTACTTAAAATCCCCCACCCCAACCCCCGCAATTTTCTGATTTACTTTAAGGGGTGTGGGTTTGTTGCAATTATATCCAATGTATATAATAATAATAATAATAATAATAATAATAAGTTTGTTTTCTTTAACGACAGCACATTGATTTATTCATCCTCGGCTATTGGATGTCAAACATTTGGTAATTTTGACATTATAGTCTTAGAGAGGAAACCCGCTACAGTTTTCCATTAATAGCAAGGGATCTTTTATATGCACCATCCCACAGACAGGATAGCACATACCACGGCATTTGATATAGCACTGGCTGGAACGAGAAATAGCTCAATGGTTCCACCGACGGTGATCGATCCCAGACCGACCGCGCATCAGGCGAACGCTTTACCACAGAGCTACACACACCTCGCCCTTGTTACTATACACTCCACATCATAAACGGCAGAGAATGCGGCTTTAACGGATTAATGAAGCAGTGTCTTGTCGTCAAAAACTATTGGCTTGCCGTAAGACAAACTATCGACATAATACAAAGAACACAACATTATTTCGTTGGAAAACCTAGAATCAATAAGGCGTTGATAGACATCCTGATTCCTTCATTACTCGCCCTTTCAGTTCGGTTACGCAATATTGAACAATACACAATGGATGTGTATTCTTTGTATAATTCTATATGGTATGTTACCGTTACAGAACACAAAACCGTTACAGAACACAAAACCGTTACATCATTAAAGCGACTGTACTGCAGTTGTACCATTGTTAAGATATTTGTTTATTGTAATAAAGCCTTTTTAGAGACTAAAATTGCATATTAAAGCCATTTTCTTGTGTGGATTATCCTCAGTGTCTGCATGTAAAATTGTGTTGTAATTGTAATATATTGTAATATCTGTGGTAGCTCAAACTTCATCTTCTTAGCGATATTTTTTTTCTGATAAATATTAAAAGTTTGTTTTGTTTAACGACATTACTGGAACACATTGATTTATTAATCATCGGCTATTGAATGTCAAACATTTTGGTTATTTTAGCATATAGTCTTAGAGAGGAAACCCTCTACATATTTCCATCAGTAGCGAGGGATCTTTTATATGTGCAATACCATAGACAAGATAGTATATATTAATTTTAGGATATTTACGTGGTCATGACGGGTTACGCAAAAAAAAGAAAAAAGAAATGGGTTACCTGAATTTGTTTCTGCACAACCCATAATATATGGTTTACGCCAACGGGTCGAAAGGGTTTTTAACAAAGTTGAAATAGCTCAATAAGAGGACTGCCACTCCCAGGGATATCCTTTACAGGGCGTTAGGCTCTTTCCTGTACCACCCGTATGAACAGTTAAACGTTTGTTTTGCTTAACGACACCACTAGAGCACATTGATTTATTAATCATCGGCTATTGGATGTCAAACGTTTTGGTTATTTTAGCATATAGTCTTAGAGAGGACACCCTCTACATCTTTCCATTAGTAGCAAGGGATCTTTTATATGCACCATCCCATAGACAGGATAGTACATGCCACGGTATTTGATACACCAGTCGTTCCGCGACCTCGCCTCGACAAAAAACTGCGCAAACTTAAGACAGGCTTCTGAAAATTGCGAGAACGACCGTTTTGTTCGCGCGTTGTTGGAATAAGTCGTTTTGTATAACACATTTTTCGTTGGAGCATTAATTTTAGGATATCATTTATGTGGTCATGACGGGTTACGCAAAACAACAACAAAAACAAAAACAAAACTAAAAAACTAAATGGGTTACCTGAATTTTGTTTCTGCATAACCCATGTATGGTTTACGCCAACGGGTCGAAAGGGTATTTTGACAAAGTTGGAATAGCTCAATAAGAGGACTGCCACTCCCAGGGAGATCCTTTACATGGCGTTAGGCCCTTTCCTGTACCACCCGTATGAACAGTTAAACGTTTGGTTTGTTTAACAACACCACTAGAGCACCTTGATTTATCAATAATCAGCTACGAAAGGCCAAACATTTGGTAATTCTGACGTATAGTCTTGGAGGATATTCGCTACATGTCTCCATTAGCAGAAAATGACTTTGGTGTAATCAGAGTGGAGGGGTGGGTGGGCATCATGGTCCCTATTTATAGACTTTTCGAAATTTATCACCCTCAGTCTAAACTGTTTCAGGGAGCATGCTCCCTGAACTCCCAACAGATCTCGCTCTTTGTAGAATTATGTTGCCCCCCCCCCCCCCAAAAATAAAAAATAATAATAATCCTGGAACCGCCCCTGCAAGGATCTTTTATATGTATTTTAATACAGCCGTTAGTTGGAGGACTGCCACTAATTGGATTTCTTTAATAAATTCCTTCCGTTCCCTTAACGACCGTCTACTGAAGGAAATCGAAGAGTCTGAAACTACGAGCTATATCATTGATGTCGCATAATCCTAATGATTAATGCATTAAGGATTTTACTAATACAATTTACAAACACAATTACAGTTTTAATAAACATGGTGTGATATCGCTATTAATGGCTATTGTCAACTACCTTCATACAATATTTTGTAACATAAAACAGTGGTTTTCTAAATGATTAATTAATTAAATAATAATAATAAATTCCATCAGCGTTAGCAGAAGCCGGTAACCGGTGTTGGGGTTTGGGTGTTGTTGGGAGTGGCGTTAGTCATGTATTGGTTTGTATACATATACATATTCATATACACATGTATGTGTATGTGAATGTGTATGTGTATGTGTATGTGTATGTGTATGTGTATGTGTATGTGTATGTGTATGTGTATGTGTATGTGTGTATGTATGTGCATGTATGTATGTATGTAAACACACACACACACACACACACACACACACACACACACACAAACACAAACACAAACACAGACACATAGACAAACACACAAAGACGTAATAGCTATAAAACAATTTAGACTGTTTATAATCAATTCTGTCGAATTAAAAGTTTTTAATACAATGGAAGATTGTGAGCTACGGTGTTGTGATCTCTCGGAGTAAAAGAAAGATAAATATGCATTCAAACGCGGGCGCAGGCGCATGTGCAGGTGGGGAAGGGGGTAGGGTTCAAGAGTCGAAGTAAATATTCTACTTTCCTTTAATACATTTTCCAGAGGAGCATTCCTTGACTAATCCTATAAACTTCGTTCTCCAGTCTAACCCCATCCCACCCACACCCACATACCCACACACACACATACATACACACACACACCCATACCCACACACACACACACACACACACACACATGCACACACACACGCACACACACACGCACACAAAGTTAAACTCCTTGCAAACGCGCCTAAAATGATATCCATATTCAGATCGACTTTCAACTGGGGGATGGGGGAGCAACGTCTACCCTGGACCCTACAGCTTGAGACTTGTAATAACAGTGCCCCCTCCAAGGAATATTTTATATGCATCATCCCACAGAGACAGGGTAGCACATACCACGACCTTTGATATACCAGTCGTGATGGACTAGCTGGAACGAGAAATAGACGGAGAATGATCTTAGACCGACCGCGCAACAGACGAGCGCTTTATCACTGGGTTATGTCCCGCCCCTCGTTGAATATGAAATAGCGATGCATTACGCATGACGTTGTTTTCCTGGATGTCCCTAGCGGATGGCGCAGCGATGTTTGAAAACAAAATCGAAGACGAATTGATTTTTTATTACTCACGCGGGTAACACCTGTGTGATGTACCTGCACTGGAGGAAAGAATACAATGTGTATCAACTAATCCAATTTTCAGCCGCCCCGGGAAGTAACGTTAAAACTGCAGTCTCAGCGTAACATATTGTAATTGTATTTACTAATGCAAAATACAAACACAACTACAGTTTTAATACACTCACAATCTCACCTCTCCATATTATAATATAACATCATTTACAAATGCAAAATACAAACACAACTACGGTTTTAATATACTCACAATCTCACCTCTCAGTATTATAACATAGCATCATTTACAAATGCAAAATACAAACGCAGCTACAGTTTTAATAAACTCACAATCTCACCTCTCCATATTATAACATAACATCATTTTCAAATGCAAAATATAAACGCAGCTACAGTTTTAATATACTCACAATCTCACCTCTCAATATTATAACATAACATCATTTACAAATGCAAAATACAAACGCAGCTACAGTTTTGGTGAAAGTGTTGTATATTTATTATTTTTCATCGTTTTAGATGCAGTGACAAATGACAGCTGTGGTGGCAGTCCTCATGACAGCTGTGGTGGCAGTCCTCATGACAGGTGTGGTGGCAGTCCTCGTGACAGCTGTAATGGCAGTTCTCATGACAGGTGTGGTAGCAGTCCTCGTGACAGCTGTAATGGCAGTTCTCATGACAGGTGTGGTAGCAGTCCTCATGACAGGTGTGGTGGCAGTCCTCATGACGGGTGCCACCGGTGGGACAGGATATGCTCAACTTTCGCGAACACCTGATATCATCACTGCTATGACAGTGATTCATGAGTGCATCTCATCACAGCTGCACTTATTCTAATGAGGTCTGTCCGGTGCTAGTTTTGATTCAGTACACTAGTCTAGAAGTGGCATTCCTCTTTTGGCGGTGCAAGAGTTGACATTTCCAGTAAAAGATTCCCGGGAGTGGCTGTCCTCCTACAGACAACGCACTAGATATATATTCATGGAGACAACCACTATTTTGTCAAATGCCTATTGATTCTATATTGTGCAGAGATAGGGCCCTGGTTATGTATTACGGTTTTGATAAACTCACAATTATATATCACCATATTATAACATTACATCATTTACTGGTGAAAAATACAGACGCAGCTACAGTTTTGCTAAATTCGTGTAAAAAAATGCAGAATAAAAAGTACAGTCAAACGATATATATATATATATATATATATATATATATATATATATATATATATATATATGTAAAAATATATGTACAGTATAAATATATGTAAAAATATGTGTTAAGATATATTTATAAATATATGTATAAATGTGTGTATAAATATATGTAAAAATATATGTATTAATATATGTAAATGGAAAAAAAAACATATGTATCTCGTTGGCTCGAACCCCGTCGGTGCTCGAGAAAGTGTTCGACCCATCGGGTAGTTCGACCGAACCATTCGGTCAACATCGGATATTTCCGTAACATCAGTTAGAAAGTTGAATTAGATAGGTGTCAGGACGTTTCGGCCCTTAATGCAATATACGGCGATCTAGTGTTCGTGTATGCAGATATATGCTATAATTGGTATAGTAACACTTTAGATGGTCACATACATCGGTAATAATATAAATAAAATACAAATTTGTAACATTAGTTTGTCGAATAACACACACACATACACACACACACACGCGCGCACGCGCGCATACATACAATAGGCCTACATACATATTATACACCGTGACACGCACACACATACACACATAAAAATGTACGTCATCGCGTTCATGTAGAATATCACTGATAAATGATATAGTGATAAAATAAGGAAGCGAAACTTACGTTTAATATGTTTAGACTTTCATGTTTGTATATTACATTTTAACATTGTTTCACTAACGATTCAAGCGGAAATATAATTAAGTAGAACAAACGCAAAACAATTTATTGCAATTTATTAAATTGTATTTACACAAACAAGAAAATCAGTTCATTTTCATTTTTGGATTATCAAAGCTAAATACAGTTTTGGTTGGTTGGCTCTTATTTATTCTTTAACACTCGGATATTATGTTCAATTAAAAAAAAAAATAATAATAATCACAAAAAGAGAGAAAGAAAGAAAGAAAGAAAGAAAACGAGAGAAAGAAATTACAATACTTACGATAAAATTTAATCACAAAACATATGTGACTGAATAATTTCATTTTTAAAACAACAATAACCGGGGCCGAAACGACTAGGGTTATGGGGCTGAAACGTCTGGGGCCGAATGTGTAACCCTAAAACCATTTCGAACTCTGCGTTGTTTCGCCCTTAGTCCTATTCACCCAGGGTTGGTTCGCCCTAAATCTCATTCATATCGAGTCGTTTCGCCCCACAAAATAAATATATTTATTATAGTTTTGAAGTAGTTTTTTCTTCTGTTTATGCATTATTCATTATCAAATATTAGGTAATTTTCTGTCTTTGGATATTAATGCGAAACCAACATACCGTACTCGGCGTTTTAACCTCAGCTGGGTATGTAATATATTTAATAAGAAACCACAGCACATCAGTAGTATGCAGTGTGGCTGTTCATAAATTAATTATTAATGTGAATACATTGTCTGTATATTATCTAGGGCCTGTACGTATTTCATGTATATGGCTTGAGTAAATGATACTGGAAATAAAAACATTTATAATATTTTTTTTATCTGTAAATATAAACACGCCATGTGTGACATCTAAAAATCAATGGATATAGGACAAATCAATGAATAAATGTACTTTATTAAAGGGACATTCCTGAGTTTGCTCCATTGTAAGATGTTTTCGACTAATAAAATATTTCTACGATTAAAGTTACATATTAAATATTTTTTTTTGTTTAGAATATCAGTGTCTGCATATTCAATGTGTTTCTGGTCGTCTTGATATCTGTAGACCGCCTCGGTGGCGTCGTGGCAGGCCATCGGTCTACAGGCTGGTAGGTACTGGGTTCGGATCCCAGTCGAGGCATGGGATTTTTAATCGAGATACCGACTCCAAACCCTGAGTGAGTGCTCCGCAAGGCTCAATGGGTAGGTGTAAACCACTTGCACCGACCAGTGATCCATAACTGGTTCAACAAAGGCCATGGTTTGTGCTATCCTGCCTGTGGGAAGCGCAAATAAAAGATCCCTTGCTGCCTGTCGTAAAAAGAGTAGCCTATATGGCGACAGCGGGTTTCCTCTAAAAAAAACAGTGTCAGAATGACCATATGTTTGACGTCCAATAGCCGATGATAAGATAAAAAATCAATGTGCTCTAGCGGCGTCGTTAAATAAAACAAACTTTACTTTGATATCTGTAAGAAGCCCAAACCGGATTTTGTCTTCAAATAATTTCGTACATACGAAAAAATAACATTTTAGGAAATAAAATGAAATTTAACCTACTACAAATATTGGAACGATCAGAAACACGTTTAATATGCAGCCACTAATATTTTATGCAGAAAAATATATTTGATTACAATCGTTAAAAAAGTCTCTGTTAGTCGATAACGTCTTAAAAATTGCTACAAATTCAGGAATATCCCTTTAACAAAATAAAAATTAGTGCGAATCGAAACATGGAGCGAAACGACTCGGTTAGAGGTACGAATCTACCATGTTCAAAATGACTCGGGTGAACTAGTAATAAGGGCGAAACGACCTGTTACAATACTATTTTGGTAACTGCAAACTTAAAAACTTCATCAATGTGTTATATAACAAAATATCAGAGTAAAAGGATTTATTAGAAATTACTCCGATTGTGTGATGCAGAAGCCCTTGTCGGTATTAATTCAATGTGTGGTTGCTGAAGTGATGACAGCTGAGTACCTCGCCCCTGGTTTCATTGAAAACTGGTCTGGTAGACGTGTTCAGAGTAACGCTTCCCGCCGAGGCCAATTGTTTGATTGGTATCACGGTTCATCGAAAAGGCACCGTGACACTAGCTGTACTTGAAAGACTTTTACCGATAGTTGCTGGCTGAACACACAACGTGACAGGTATGACAAAGAAAGGATTGCTTGGCTACTGTCGCGATTCTCCGATCCATCTATAACTCGTTCCGCCTAAATTATTATAATCCAAAGGTTGTAATAACCAACTTCGCAAGCGCGGCAATTGTTGGTCCTTTTCGGTGGTTTTCCATTTGATATTTGATGTATCACCAGTTCGATGGAAATATAGCAAATAACATAGACGGGACCGATAATTTAGTTCGAGCGAACGCTTATAGTCGACTCTGAACGTATTCGACCCATCATCAGTTAATATAAGGGCTTACCGGACAAAAAACTCGGGACTTCGTTTTTGGTTCGAGCGTTGCGGTGTGATCGACCCTTCCGAGGTCGAGCCAACGAGATTCTACTGTATATGTAAAACATATGTAAACATACACATGTATATGTAAAAATATATCTATAAATATACTAGTATTTAAAAATATATGGAAATGGGACAGAGCAAAAATATATGTATAAATATGTGTATAAATATATCTATAAATATAACTATAAATATATATAAAAATATATGTAAAAGATATATATATATATATATATATATATATATATATATATATATATATATATATATATGTATAAATATATGTAAAAGTATATGTGTAAACATTTATGTATAAATATGTATAAATATATGTAAATATACAAATGTATATACTAGTATGTATAAATATACGTACGTGTGTGTATGTACAAATATATGTATAAATAAATGTAGAAATATATGTAGAAAAATATAAGTATAAATCTATATATTATGTATAAATATATGTATACATATGTGTAAACGTATATATAAAAATATATGTTAAAATATTTGTATAAATAAAAATAAATACATAAATATATGCATAAATCTATATAGAAATAAATACATAAATATATGCATAAATCTATATAGAAATAAATACATAAATATATGCATAAATCTATATAGAAATAAATGCATAAATATATGTAGGGTCCAATGGAATGTGATGTCGCACGTTTGGTAATTTGACATAACTGAATTTTAAAGTTTACAACTTGTGGAACAATGAATCAAGCATGATTAACAGCAACTATTAATAGCCTACTGTAATTATAGGTTGGTAGTTTATCTTAACATACACGCCCCAAATAATACTGACCGTCTGTTTCGACATCACAGGTATAAATATAAATATGTATTTTTATATTTTTGAATATCTCTATTGTATGTATGTCGGGTTTTGACTTAAACGTACATATATTCAACGACGCACTGACACATGGGATATTAAAATCCTTTATTGCCTTCACAAATTTCCTCATGCCGTTACCGAGACCCGAACCTGTGGCACCCAATCGCCCGCAACTGTTGGGCTGGAACGCTACCAATCAGACCAACTACGTTCCACAAAAATAGACAGACACACACACACACACACACACACACACACACATCACACACACACACATACATTTATGCATAAATGAATCAATAGTCGTTACACAAATATATAAAATAAGGGAGAGGAAAAACATAAATCATTTTTACTACATAAAATCTGTATTCCAAGTATAAACGTCCGACGCCATATAACCGTAAATAAAATGTGTTGAGTGCGTCCTTAAATAAAACATTTCCTTCCTTCCCTTCATTCAAAGTATAAACTTGGACGTTATTATGTTATTCACCTTTTGAAAAAGCCATTTATCTTTGGTTGCCTCGGTGCTGTCGTGGTTAAGCCATCGAACATAAGGCTGGAAGGTATTGGGATCACAGTCCGGTACCAGTTCCCACCCAGAGCGAGTTTTAATGACTCAATGGGTAGATGTAAGATCACTGCAGCCTGTTCTCTCTCACTAACTACTAACAACTAACCTACTGTCCTGGACAGACAGCCCAGATAGCTGAGGCGTGTAACCAGCAGAGCGTGCTTGAACTTTAACAGGATATAAGCATAACATTTTTTGAAATAAATAAATAATGATCAATGTATTTTATGGCCGTTATAGCAGGTTCGGCTATTCATTTTCGTTACAAACTAGTGGCCGCTAGCCGCAATAAACAGGTGCCTGTTATATACAGGTAAAACAAGCATTCTGAGAGTACTGCTAAAGCAATACATGTCCCCTACTGGGCCAAACAAATGTTCGCATCTGCTAAATTCAAGGGCCATATTTCTGTGAAAAATTGGTAAATCGCCCTAAAATTTAAACTCGATCTGAAACAGTACATATACAAAATGTATTCCCAGTATATGCAGGCATTGCAAAAACAAAGGTTTGGGGCCTAATTCACAAAGGTCTCTTAGGCTCTGCTAGACAACAAAGCATTCTCTTTGCAAGTCTTTTAGCATTGCACTACGAGATCGCAAAGTTTCCTCCTGAAAACCTATTTAATTTTGCTTGATTTTCTGTTATTGATTTTTTTTAATTTGTATCTATTTATATTCATATATATACTATAGAGATATGACTTGACGTGTATGTGTGTGTGTGTGTGTGTGTGTGTGTGTGTGTGTGTGTGTTTATATATATATATATATATATATATAGTGTTAGTGTGTGTCTGTGAGTGCGTCTGTGTCTGTGTGTGTGTGTGTGTGTCTCTGTGTGTGTGTGTGTGTGGTGTGTGTGTGTGTGTCTGTGTGTGTCTATGTGTGTGTCTGTGTGCGTGTGTGTGTCTAAATGTGTGTGTGTGTGTGTGTCTGTGTCTGTGTGTGTGTGTGTGTGTCTCTGTGTGTGTCTCTGTGTGTGTGTGTGTGTGTGTGTTTATGTGTTTATGGTGTCTGTGTGTGTGTGTGTGTCTGTCTGTGTGTGTGTGTGTGTCTGTCTGTCTGTGTGTGTGTGTGTGTCTGTCTGTCTGTGTGTGTGTGTGTCTCTGTGTGTGTGTGTCTGTCTGTGTGTGTGTGTGTGTGTGTGTGTGTGTGTGTGTGTGTGTGTGTGTGTGTGTGTGTGTGTGTGTGTGTTATATGGATACAATCATCTGATGCTACCGTTTGGTGGCCATGAACGAACAACTAAAAGATAGAGAGACATTTTTAAAGTTTTACAACAGAATACATTTTTGCATATATACATAAAAGCAATATAAATTATAAAATTGTAATGACCCACTCTATACTGACTTACGAGAGACAACCCAATATAGTACAGTTAAAACAATGGCAGCACAAACAAAACAATAAAGATATATACAATTAAAATAGTATGCATTAATCATCACATAGTATATAAAAGGGATTTTCGATATTTAAGAATGATATGGCAGATTTTGGCAGCTAAGATACAAATATCGGGACAAGACAAGATAAAACACTATTTATCCACGGAGTTGCAGTCATCATAATTAAAAAATAAAGTTCAAAAGTGTGTGAGTAATTCCAACGTTATGTCAGCATTTGTTCTGTTCTGCTAAAGCGAACGTTATTTACTTACACTAAATGTTATAATATTCACTGCCCAGATTTAGATCGCTGCACTGAAATGCTGTGAAATGCTCTCAGAAAGATTTCGATAATTCAAGGATTTATGGATTTATGGATTGGCTGCAAACTCAGGGTAGACTTCTCTTCAATCACATATAGTTGTAAACTCAAACTTATAACAAAGTCATTTACTTACACTAATTCTTATAAATGTGTGTATGTTTTGTTTAACGACACCACTAGTGCAAATTGATTAATTGATCATCGGCTATTGGATGTCAAACATTTGGTATTCCTGACATGTAGTCATCAGACAAAACCCGCTACATTTTTTCGTAATGCAGCAAGGGATATTTTATATGCTCTTTCCAACAGACAGGAAATCACATACCACGGCCTTTTGCCAGTTGTGGTGCACTGGTTGGAACGAGAAAACCACAATCCGTTGAATGGATCCACCGAGGTGGTTCGATCCTACGACGCAAGCACTCAACCGATTCAGCTAAATCCCCCCCCCCCCCCACTAAGTCTTATAACATTCACTGCCCAGCTTAAAATCGAAGCGGAAAACGATGGAAACGTAGCTTTACAATGGCTGCAACGTCAGGGAAGACTCCCTTTCGTTCACTTATAGTTGTTAAAGCAAGCAAGCCCGGGGGCACGGGGGGGGGGGGGGGACAGTTGCTCCCCTGAGAATCTCACCTTGTTTTTTTTTACTCCAGAAAATAGCATACACATGGGTTTAATTTGTATAGTAGTGTTTCATTTGTTTATAAAAAGTAGTCCCCCCCCCAACCCGGGATTTTGATCAGGGTACGGCCCTGAAATGTTATTTACTTATACTTAGTCTTATAATATTCACTGCCCAGACTCAGATCACTGCACTGAAATGCTGTGAAATCCTTTCGATAATTCGCGGATTTATGTATTCACGGAAGACGTGCATATGAAAACGTAGCTTTACAATGACTGCAAACTTGGGGTAGATTTCCTTTCAACCAGGGCGGGGCGTGGCAGAGCGCTCGCTTGATGCGCGGTCGGTTTG
Organism: Gigantopelta aegis; assembly: GCF_016097555.1. NCBI lineage: Eukaryota > Metazoa > Mollusca > Gastropoda > Neomphalida > Peltospiridae > Gigantopelta > Gigantopelta aegis. The sequence goes on along the minus strand of NC_054705.1, from coordinate 41,040,768 downwards.
GGATCGATCCGTGTCAGTGGGCTATTTCTCGCTCCAGCCAGTGCACCACGACTGGTACATCAAAGGCTGTGGTATGTGCTATCCTGTCTATGGAATGGTGCATATAAAAGATCCCTTGCTGCTAATAAAAAAGAGTAGCCCATGAAGTGGCGACAGCGGGTTTCCTTCCTAACATCTGTGTGGTCCTTAACCATAAAATTATGTCCGACGCCATATAACCGTAAATAAAATGTGTTGAGTGCGTCGTTAAATTTCCTTCCTTCCTTCCTTTCAACCATATATTATGACTGATAACTCAAACTTAGTACAAAGATATTTACTTACACTAAGTGACATAATATTCACTGCCTAGACTCAAATCGAAGATGTGAAATGCTGACAGAAACATTTAAATCAATTTACGGATTTACGGAAAACTATGGAAACATAGCTTCACAATGAAAGCAAACTCTCTTCAATCACATATGGTTGTTAACTCAAACTTATAACGAAGTCATTTACTTACACTAAGTCTTATAATATCCACTGTCCAGAATCCGATTCCAGTCACTGCTGTGAAATACCGACAGGAAACACAAGCTGTCTACTCCGGGTAAAACCTATATTCACATACTGCCGATTCATCGCAGCTATCTAGATCTACAATCGCAGTGGGAGACCCCATGAAAACCAAGTCATTCTCCGCCCCATACTCCGATACAAAAGCTTGCAAGTGTGTTTAATAGAGAGACACAGAACAAATTGTGCTTTATTGTTTTGCACGAGTGTAGCCCCGTTTCAGTTTATGGCGAGGCCTGCGATGCATATTGCTTATGGAAATGAAGTCTTATATATGTATGTATGTATGTATGTATGTATGTATGTATGTATGTGTGTGTGTGTGTGCGCGTGCGTGCGTGTGTGTGTGTGCGTGTGTGTGTGTACTCTTCAAAAAAGATGGGGAACCTGAAATATTAATGTTAATATCAACTATCAGACCGAACATACGTTTTGACCACAGACATCCTAGTAGAGAACGTTCAGGTCTGTTTATCAACACACGTACACGTGCGTGGGGTGTCATTCTCGATTTTGACAATTTCCAGGAAGTTCCATTAATCACTGTTCATTATTTCTGCCAATCCTTTTCATTCTGTTGATCATACAATTGTTATTGTTTTGTTTGGTTTTTAGTCATTTGTATTGTTTGAATTTGCGATTTACTAATAAAAAAAACTTCAACTTTCAAATTTCACTTCTGACCCCAATCGTCCTTTAAGATCTTTGGTGGTTGCAAACCCTACTGTAATACTGGACTACCGGTTGCAATGTTTGCCCAAGTAATTCACTATATCATATAACCATTCCTCGCAGCTAATATACCTTACAATTTTGGCAATTGTAAATTCTTATTAAAGTTCCCCTACTTTTTTGAAACATATATATATATATATATATATCTAGCATCGTGTCTAGCATCTCTCTCTCTCTCTCTCTCTCTCTCTCTCTCTCTCTCTCTCTCTCTCTCTCTCTCTCTCTCTCTCTCTCTCTATCTCTCGATATGTATGTCCAGTACAACGTATATGTAACACGAATATTACATCATAGTAGTTTTTTGTTTGGAGATACATGACATGGTATGTATTCAAGCCAGGCATGTTTGAACCACTAATGAACATAAGCACTTTAACCCCCCTTCACCACCTCCACCCCACTCACATATACACACACAAACCAATTAACTCGATTCCGATTTTATTATCTTCATCAATGGCTTGTATTCGGTTCTCGTGACAGTTTTCGATTAATGATCGTCAGTGGGCGATTCATCAAATTCTACGGAGACGTAATCACGACTATTGAGCCGTTTTAACAGCTTTTTCCAGACTGTTAACAATTAAAGGGTCCTCTCGCCATTTCGCCATTTCGCCATTTCTACTTGCGGTAACGAGCGCCGGAATCGTTTCCATGAATGTATAAAGCGGTCTCTATGTAGATGGATTGATCTTCCCCAGATCAAACCGCAGGCTATGCCAGGGGTAGGATCAGGGGGAGACATGTAGGCCATGTCAGGGGTAGGACCCGGGAGAGACATGCCAGGGGTAGGATCCGGGGAAGACATGCCAGGGGTAGGATCCGGGGTCGGTAGCGGGCGGGGGCAATTTTGGTGTTATTGAATTTTGAATATTCCATAGGATTAAGTAAAAAAGTAAGAGATTGCGCAAATTTCTTGAAGTAATTTTGGCGCATTTTGGAAAGGTTCGTTGAAAGAGAAACTAATGTTTAATTTTGAATTTAGTTTGCCGAGAGCAGCTCATACTGGAATCTAGCCTATTGTCCCCTAGCTTTAGTTTTCCGAGAGCAGCTCGTACTGGAATCTAGCCTATTGTCCCCTAGCTTTAGTTTTCCGAGAGCAGCTCGTACTGGAATCTAGCCTGTTGTCCCCTAGCTTTAGTTTGCCGAGAGCAGCTCGTACTGGAATCTAGCCTGTTGTCCCCTAGCTTTAGTTTGCCGAGAGCAGCTCGTACTGGAATCTAGCCTGTTGTCCCCTAGCTTTAGTTTGCCGAGAGCAGCTCGTACTGGAATCTAGCCTGTTGTCCCCTAGCTTTAGTTTGCCGAGAGCAGCTCGTACTGGAATCTAGCCTGTTGTCCCCTAGCTTTAGTTTGCCGAGAGCAGCTCGTACTGGAATCTAGCCTGTTGTCCCCTAGCTTTAGTTTGCCGAGAGCAGCTCGTACTGGAATCTAGCCTGTTGTCCCCTAGCTTTAGTTTGCCGAGAGCAGCTCGTACTGGAATCTAGCCTGTTGTCCCCTAGCTTTAGTTTGCCGAGAGCAGCTCGTACTGGAATCTAGCCTGTTGTCCCCTAGCTTTAGTTTGCCGAGAGCAGCTCGTACTGGAATCTAGCCTGTTGTCCCCTAGCTTTAGTTTGCCGAGAGCAGCTCGTACTGGAATCTAGCCTGTTGTCCCCTAGCTTTAGTTTGCCGAGAGCAGCTCGTACTGGAATCTAGCCTGTTGTCCCCCAGCTTTAGTTTGCCGAGAGCAGCTCGTACTGGAATCTAGCCTATTGTCCCCTAGCTTTAGTTTGCCGAGAGCAGCTCCTACTGGAATCTAGCCTATTGTCCCCTAGCTTTAGTTTGCCGAGAGCAGCTCGTACTGGAATCTAGCCTATTGTCCCCTAGCTTTAGTTTGCCGAGAGCAGCTCGTACTGGAATCTAGCCTATTGTCCCCTAGCTTTAGTTTGCCGAGAGCAGCTCGTACTGGAATCTAGCCTATTGTCCCCTAGCTTTAGTTTGCCGAGAGCAGCTCGTACTGAAATCTAGCCTATTGTCCCCTAGCTTTAGTTTGCCGAGAGCAGCTCGTACTGAAATCTAGCCTATTGTCCCCTAGCTTTAGTTTGCCGAGAGCAGCTCATACTGGAATCTAGCCTATTGTCCCCTAGCTTTAGTTTGCCGAGAGCAGCTCATACTGGAATCTAGCCTATTGTCTCCTAGCTTTAGTTTGCTGAGAGCAGCTCATACTGGAATCTAGCCTATTGTCCCCTTTAGTTTGCCGAGAGCAGCTCGTACTGTATTCTAGCCTATTGTCCCCTAGCTTTAGTTTGCCGAGAGCAGCTCGTACTGGAATCTAGCCTGTTGTCCCCTAGCTTTAGTTTGCCGAGAGCAGCTCATACTGGAATCTAGCCTGTTGTCCCCTAGCTTTAGTTTGCCGAGAGCAGCTCGTACTGGAATCTAGCCTGTTGTCCCCTAGCTTTAGTTTGCCGAGAGCAGCTCGTACTGGAATCTAGCCTATTGTCCCCTAGCTTTAGTTTGCCGAGAGCAGCTCGTACTGGAATCTAGCCTATTGTCCCCTAGCTTTAGTTTGCCGAGAGCAGCTCGTACTGAAATCTAGCCTATTGTCCCCTAGCTTTAGTTTGCCGAGAGCAGCTCGTACTGAAATCTAGCCTATTGTCCCCTAGCTTTAGTTTGCCGAGAGCAGCTCATACTGGAATCTAGCCTATTGTCTCCTAGCTTTAGTTTGCTGAGAGCAGCTCATACTGGAATCTAGCCTATTGTCCCCTTTAGTTTGCCGAGAGCAGCTCGTACTGGAATCTAGCCTATTGTCCCCTAGCTTTAGTTTGCCGAGAGCAGCTCGTACTGGAATCTAGCCTATTGTCCCCTAGATTTAGTTTGCCGAGAGCAGCTCGTACTGGAATCTAGCCTATTGTCCCCTTTAGTTTGCCGATAGCAGCTCGTACTGGAATCTAGCCTATTGTCCCCTAGCTTTAGTTTTCCGAGAGCAGCTCGTACTGGAATCTAGCCTATTGTCCCCTAGCTTTAGTTTGCCGAGAGCAGCTCGTACTGGAATCTAGCCTGTTGTCCCCTTGCTTTAGTTTGCCGAGAGCAGCTCGTACTGGAATCTAGCCTGTTGTCCCCTAGCTTTAGTTTGCCGAGAGCAGCTCGTACTGGAATCTAGCCTGTTGTCCCCTAGCTTTAGTTTGCCGAGAGCAGCTCATACTGGGATCTAGCCTATTGTCCCCTAGCTTTAGTTTGCCGAGAGCAGCTCGTACTGGAATCTAGCCTATTGTCCCCTAGCTTTAGTTTGCCGAGAGCAGCTCGTACTGGAATCTAGCCTATTGTCCCCTAGCTTTAGTTTGCCGAGAGCAGCTCGTACTGGAATCTAGCCTGTTGTCCCCTAGCTTTAGTTTGCCGAGAGCAGCTCGTACTGGAATCTAGCCTATTGTCCCCTAGCTTTAGTTTGCCGAGAGCAGCTCGTACTGGAATCTAGCCTGTTGTCCCCTAGCTTTAGTTTGCCGAGAGCAGCTCGTACTGGAATCTAGCCTGTTGTCCCCTAGCTTTAGTTTGCCGAGAGCAGCTCGTACTGGAATCTAGCCTGTTGTCCCCTAGCTTTAGTTTGCCGAGAGCAGCTCATACTGGAATCTAGCCTATTGTCCCCTAGCTTTAGTTTGCCGAGAGCAGCTCATACTGGAATCTAGCCTATTGTCTTCTAGCTTTAGTTTGCCGAGAGCAGCTCGTACTGGAATCTAGCCTATTGTCCCCTAGCTTTAGTTTGCCGAGAGCAGCTCGTACTGGAATCTAGCCTGTTGTCCCCTAGCTTTAGTTTGCCGAGAGCAGCTCGTACTGGAATCTAGCCTATTGTCCCCTAGCTTTAGTTTGCCGAGAGCAGCTCGTACTGGAATCTAGCCTATTGTCCCCTAGCTTTAGTTTGCCGAGAGCAGCTCGTACTGAAATCTAGCCTATTGTCCCCTAGCTTTTGTTTGCCGAGAGCAGCTCGTACTGAAATCTAGCCTATTGTCCCCTAGCTTTAGTTTGCCGAGAGCAGCTCGTACTGAAATCTAGCCTATTGTCCCCTAGCTTTAGTTTGCCGAGAGCAGCTCATACTGGAATCTAGCCTATTGTCTCCTAGCTTTAGTTTGCTGAGAGCAGCTCATACTGGAATCTAGCATATTGTCCCCTTTAGTTTGCCGAGAGCAGCTCGTACTGGAATCTAGCCTATTGTCCCCTAGCTTTAGTTTGCCGAGAGCAGCTCGTACTGGAATCTAGCCTATTGTCCCCTAGATTTAGTTTGCCGAGAGCAGCTCGTACTGGAATCTAGCCTATTGTCCCCTTTAGATTGCCGAGAGCAGCTCGTACTGGAATCTAGCCTATTGTCCCCTAGATTTAGTTTGCCGAGAGCAGCTCGTACTGGAATCTAGCCTATTGTCCCCTAGCTTTAGTTTGCCGAGAGCAGCTCGTACTGAAATCTAGCCTATTGTCCCCTAGCTTTAGTTTGCCGAGAGCAGCTCGTACTGGAATCCAGTCTATTGTCCCCTAGCTTTAGCCCTTAAAATGACTTCATCTGTTGGGTGATCCTGCTTCTTTTTTCGGTTCTGTCCTCAAAACATGACCTTGAACGGATACAGGCATGTAAAACAAGTTGTGAGTTTGAGATGGATTGATGCTAATAACTCATGCAGGCACGGATCCATAGGAGGTGGTGTGGGGGTGCTGCGAGTGAAGATTTCTCTATATTTTCAAAGTGAATATTAGTATGCTTTTGAATTTAGTGTGCCCTTTTTAAACGTAACACCGTTCTCTCGGGGGAAAACAACATGCATCCGCCCCATGTGGTTAAATTTTAATGGTGGGTGTAACCGAGAACCAGGGCTGTTCTCATTGGGACAGAACTCAGTGGAGGTGCGATAGGTGGGCAGGCAAATGACAGCGGAAATATGTTCTTACACAATCTACTCCTAAAAAGATCAACAGATGTGTTCTATGTACTATTCCAATCACTGGACTATCGTGTACCAATTATGGGGACATATGTTACAGGCACAACGGAAACAAGTAAACATTGGGAGAGGGGGGGGGGGGGGGGCTGACTGAGATCGAGGGTTTCAAGTAAAGTTTTTAGGGGGTTCGGGCGTATGCTTCCCTGTAAACGTGTGAAAACAAGATATCCTGAAATGCAATTTCCTCTATTCTACCAGTAAAATTCATCAAGGCCTTAAGATTTATTTCCAATAATATTTGTGATTGAGAATTACTGGGGAGCCTAGAGCACACACACACACACACACACACACACACCGTAAACTCCCAGGCCCCCCCCCCCCCCCCCCCCACACACACACACACACCTGCTTCACCGTACCAGCGTTAGGATGGAGAGGGAACAAAGGAATAGACTTATAACTATCATATAAGCGAATTAAAACATAACTGCCCCCAGCACCCGTTAATGTTATATTATTGTCTATGATTTAGC